>NW_004567107.1:63981859-64040792 GCF_000260355.1 Condylura cristata | reverse complement strand
TTCTCTGGAGAGAAATGGTCAATGAAGTTTTCTTCCTGCTAGCCTTAGCCCCAATGGTACGGGATAGAGTACTTATCAAGACAGATCACTTAGAACTTTCTTTATAAATCCAGAAGAGATCAACCCAGACATGTGACAGAAGGATAAACTGAGTCCTAGACAGGAACTTTAAAAGGACTTACCGGGAATAGGCAAGGCTGGCACCTCTGACTGAGATGACTGATACCTTCCACGGAGCTCTCATTACCACGCTGTCCTCTGGCTGCTCTGATGCCTGGGCCTGTCTGATAGCCTCCTCTTCCACCTCTCAGAGACTTCAGGGCTAACAAACTATACGAGGAAAAACATTCTACTACTATTAAGGAATCTCTAGCATATATGGCATTTTATAAAACTCACTAGGTGAAAGTGAGAAAAGGAGTCTTATCTCATTTTCTCCTCTGTGTCTCTATTGCCCAGCCAGTATTTGGTTTTAGTGAATGCATAATAAGTTTTTGTGAGTGAGAAGAGGAGTGTGCTGCTGGATGTCAGGACTTGAGTGAGGCACTCCTTGTGCCTTATCTCATTTAAACAGGAGAGATGGTCTCCAAAGTGGTTACAAGAATGGCTCTGGAGTCAGATTATCTGGCCAGTACTATGTTTCTGCCACTAGCCAGCTGAGTGCCTTGGACAAGTTTTTGACTTCTCTGGGCCCCCCTTTCCTTATCTGAGTAGGAATACTATTAGCACCTACCTCATATAAAAGTTATACAGAGTCAGTGAGGTAATTATAGATGACAAGCTGAGCACCGCACCCGGCAAATACTAAGTGCTTCCTATCTGTTAACTTTAACAATAATAATAGTAATAGGTCCTCTAAATAAGTTTCCCTGTACATTAGCACTGCTAGAAGAAAATCAAGAGGCTATTTCCTGAACTGAGATCATATAGAAGATGTGGGATAATCCAAAATTGCTCCCAAGAAACCAGTATGACCTGAAGTTCCTAACTCCCTCATATCCATTACTCAATTTCAAAATTATTAAATCTGAGCTGATCTGGTTTCAGAACTCCACCCACTTTCCAAATTACAGATAGCATAGCAATTGCTTGAAGTAAAAACATCATTAAGAACTGAATAAGACACTTCTCAGGGCCTGAGTGAAGAAAGGTGAAAATAACCCTCTCTCATACAGGTTTGGGTATAATTGAAAAATTACTTGAAGTAATTTTGGTTTAAAAAAAAATAGAAAAAGTACAGTAGAAATCATCTCTTCTGTTAAAAGCAGTAAATTATTGAAAATAAATATGAGAATCACTTGTTATATGTACCTAAATGAAGCCTAATGAAATTAGTTTTAGGTAACAATTATACACACACTGGATGAGGATGATTTTATTTCTTCTTCTTTTTATTTCTTCTTTTATTTCTTCTTTTTTTTCTCTCTTTTAAACATACTTGAAGAATGTTGCTAAGTAGTCCAAAAATAAAGTTCCAACTGGATCCTTAACATGATTTAGAAGAGAGCTCAGTGATAGGAGTGATTGTGTTAACAGCTCAGGTCAATGACCATATTACCTGTAACATTCCTTTTAACACTCGGGATTCTAGAATTGTTTACTGTGACTCATAATGAAACTAAAATAGTTACGATTTTTATAAGAAGTAATTTGAAACCATCTATACTTACACTGTGGCGTCCCTCAGCCCGTTCCTTGTACACCCCACTCCCACAGCGCATAAGCACAAGTCCGTGGACAGAGTTCATGTGCTCATGGTCACTTCCCACATCTCTGTCATCTGCCTGCCCTGCCTCTAAGTTTTTAAGTGATTTAAATCAAGTGTCAGTATCAAGCTTACTGTCTTGGTTTTCAGAAATGACCAGAGCAGACATTTACCATTAAGGATTGAATAGACCAAAATAACAGGAAACAATTTTTTTTTCTATGCAGAAGTCCTGCTTCCTCCCAGGGGATTTTAGTGCAGAATCTACAGACCAGCACTGAATATTCAGTTTTAATTGCAAATCCTTACATTTTTATTTTAAGTATAGAATAAGAGACTGTGGTCCTGGTAGCTGAATTATAGCTCAAATCCTAAGAGAAAATTCTGGATTTTTCCATTTTCTCTGTGGAATAGAGCATGGTTCTCTATTCCTCTGTGAGGGAGGAAACAATTTTGCCTCCCCGATGCAATGTCTGAAGATAATTTCGATTGTTTGACAAGGGGGAAGTATTACTGGCATGCAATGGATAGAGACCAAGGATACTACTGAACAGCTTGCAGAGCACGTAATAACTCCCACAGCAAAGAGTTATTTGGCCCCAAATACCACTAAAGCTAAGCTCAAGAAAATATGGGACAGACAAGTCATTCTTCCCTTAATGGAATTAACACAAGCCTTCTTTCTTCCAGAGGGTTTTTGTTTCCAACAGGTTTGAGGGAATTCATTTTCTTGGAGATGTCTGGAAAGGGATGGTTTGCAGAACAGTGAGAATCTGGCCATAGAACAAAGTTAGGCAAATGGTGGGCTCAAGGCTCCTCACCTGTCTTCCTGTCTTCAGGAAGCACAGCAAACCCTGCACTGACTACGTGCAGTTGTGAGATTAGCTCCCTGCACTTTCCCTCATGAGCGTCCGTGGTGATTTCCAAAACAATTCAGGTCATGGAATGTTGGATACATGCTTATCTGCAGTGAAGACACTGGTCTTTTTGTTCTGGTAAAGAGAAATCTCTTACGGGAGTCTCCATTTACTCTTACTCCCAGATAAAATATAACTCCAACTCCTTGTAGTTCCTTTCTTTGGTTTTCATTTTCCCTGAAAGCTATAGAAAAATAATTACAGATCATGCAAGAAAATACATTTAACATAAAATGATCATTTGCAGGGTCAAAGAGCTAAAGAAAGGCATTAAATGTTGTGCTACTGCTACCAGTCGAAATCAGACATCTGGAAATTCTTCTCCAAAACGAATTCAGAGCTCCCCTGCGGCACTTCCAGGGGACAAGTGTTCTCCGAAAAAAGTCAAGCTGGGACTTCAGCCATCAGTTACCGTGACCCCTGGCTCCACGAGAGGAAAGGCCCATCCTCTGGCCACCCACCCACCCAACATCCCTTTTGCTTCTGCACCTAAAGTCCCTGGTAAAAGGGGCGGCTCCAGAGGCAGCCCTCCCGAAGACAGGGCTGTCCTGAGGACCCCTGTCAAAGGAACCCTGCGGGCAGGACATTTAACTAAAAAAAGAACAGAAGAGTCAGTCTCACCGTGCCCTGAGAAAAATCAGATCAGCCACAGAACTCCCCTCGGGTGGGGAAGCAGAGCCCCTGGCTCAGGAGAAGGCCTGGCGCGGGGCAAGCTGCCCTCCAGGTGTAAGAAAGTACAGACTGTGCAGCCAGTGCAGAAGCAGCTGGTGTCACGAGTCGAGCTCTCCTTTGGCAAGGTCCACCACTCGACTGAGTCCAGCCAGGGCAGGAAGGGGGGCACGCCTGCCAGGCCCACCTCCGAAACTTGGACCAGCATCCCTCCACATCAGAAGGAGAGAGAGGAACATTTGCGCTTTTATCACCAGCAGTTCCAGCAGCCACCTCTCCTCCAGCAGAAGTTAAAGTACCAACCCCTGGAAAAGTTCCTGTGCCAGGCCCGGCCCCGAGATGGGCAGCTCCGCGATGAGACGACTCTTTCCCGCGCTTATTCCGAGAGCCGTGATGGAGCCCAGGCCGAGGACCTGGACGACAGCGACTTCAGTGAAGACTCTTTTTCACATGTCTCCAGTCAGAGGACCACGAAGCAGAGAAACACCTTGCAGAACAGCGAAGCCTCGTTCTTCCTTCACCAGAGAGAGCAAGGACCTGAGGAACAGGAGGTAGAAAGGCAGCAGAGTCTGCTTTTTAGCCCCGGGACAGAGAGTGATGAGAAGGGTCTAACTGGAAGCTGGATGAATGTCAGGGACCACGCTGGTCACAGAAGGACATTCGATCCTGGCCACAAGCCCAGTAAGGTGCCCTTGGACTGCAGCAGAGGAGGCAATACCTCCCTGGGGCCGCCTCCCAGAGACGGCCTGGCAGAGAAACCTTACAGTTCACAGGTTGACTTTGTGGGCAGCCAGAAGAGAGGTGGCCCAGCCGCTGATCCCAGACAGGCTGCCTTCAGGAGTGAGATTGCTCAGGAGGCGGAGGGCGGCCTGCTGTCCCTGGAGGAAGATAGTTTCACTTCCTCACTCTCCCACATTGCAGTTCCTGGATCCCCAGACCTGAGAGACATAGTCAACATGCCTCTGAGAGAGGTCAGTGAAGACAGCCCAAGTCCAGCAACAAGAACAATGAAAAACTGTGACCCTTTCCAGGAAGAAGACTCGAGAGGGGAATTGGGCACGTGCTCAGAATACGCTTCTGGACTGATGGCTCCCCTTACCGTGTCCCTCCTGGAGAACCCAGACAGTGGGGGCTCGCCGCCCTTGGTTCAGGTGGCCCAGGATGAGGTTACGCAGAGTCTGGTGGGCGCAGCTGTGGGCCGCATAGTGTTACCCGATGATCAAGAGTCAGTCTTGCCACTGTCTTCAACAGCTGGGCACCTGTGGCTCTCATCATCTCCTCCTGACAATAAGCCTGGTGGGGATCTTCCAGCTCTGTCCCCGTCACCCATCCGTCAGCACCCACCCGACAGGCCGCCCTCCAGGGAGGCTGAGCTGGGAGAGGCCGGCCAGAGCAGAGACACTGTATTCCTCTCCCAGGAACCTGTGGTTAGTGAGCAGTATGATGCAGATGCTGAGGACACAGAGCTGGGCAGCTTCCGGGGCTTTCCAGGAAAGCCCTTTACTGCCATACACCCTGGGCGACCTCACTCCGGGCCTACACTCAGCACACGAACAGAAAGTATTGATGTGGCTGACCAGCCCTGGGTCCAGGAGAGAAAGCTTCCGGCGGGGCTTAGTTGGCAGGGCCTGGATTTATCCACAGATCCTGTCAAGTTCCCCCACTACAATGAGGATGTTGCATGGCTCAAACACAGGCCAAGTTGTTCAGCAAAGCCAGGCTCTCCCAAGATGGCAGGGATGCTCGGTCAGCCCACCCTGGGGCATGCACAGTAAGTTGGACTTTCTCCCCAAGACTTGAACCCTTTTGATACCCCCACTCCCACCCCCACTTAACGTCTGTCTGTTCTGGGAGTGACCAGTTGGCTCAGTGTCAGGGCCTTATCACAAGAGTGGCTTTTATTCTACTTGTCAGGGGAGCCTGCATGGATTTCTCAGCCATAGTATGAGGAATAAAATGTCTTGGAGCAGTGCTGTTGGGGGCTCTTGCCTTAGACTGACAAAGCTGAGACATGAATGAGAGAAGGGAGATCAGTCCCCTTAAGCCTGTGGCCTATGGTGTATCAGAATCTTCCTCTTCATGCGTTGGGCCTGTGACCCTGAAGTGTCGTCCTTGTTCAATTTTGTGCCCTCGCAGCCAAGACAAAGCACCTTCCAAGACGGGAAAGGCCAAAAACAGAGGGACTGGGGATTAGTGCCTTTTTCCCAAAGGTTGCTGAGTACGGGACAGAAAGAAGAGATGAGACAGCCTAAGAGGATGTGAAAGGAAGGAGACGGAGAGGTCTACGCCAGGGTCCTTCTCAGCATCTGAGGCCCAGGAGCTGGAGGGCAGAGGGTGAGCCTGTGGGAACAGATGCTTCCTCCATGAGCCTGTTGCCCTTTGCCAGAGCTCCTGATAACCAGCTTTCTAGACAAGCAGGGTTGTACAAATGAGGAGCCCACTGCTCGCAGGTAGACAGTCTCTGCCCATCTTCCCCGCTGTTTCCATGGCACTCCTTCACTCCTTGACAGAGCCTGAAAACAAGTGAGGTGGGGAAAAGGGTAACTGTCCTGGTCAGATCCTTGACCGCATGGGCAGACAGCTTCTGGTCTGGAAATGAGGCTGAGCTCCAGAAAACTGCCCAGGAAAGGTGGAAGGACCAGAAGATCACAGTGTCCCTCTGTTATTCCCAGGCAGGTGGTTATCCGAGCACACCAGGAGCAGCTGGATGAAATGGCCGAGCTGGTCTTCAAGGAGGAGACTCTGATGAGCCGGCTGGCTCCTCACGTAAGTGGCTTTGGCTGGACACTCAGAGCTAGTGACAGTAGCCCTTGTTTGTTGTAATTTTGTGGGTGAAGGTAGCACTGTCACATACTACTTATTGTTGAGGACTTGCACATCCTCTCACCCCTGCTCTGAGATGAGACAGTACAAGGGGTTCCAAGGACAGGTGGGAGATAAGTGTTTTACACCCCTGTTCCCAGGCTAAAATGTTTCTGGCCTCTTTAGCCATCCTGCCTTCCTAGTGGCTTGTTGGGGCCCCTCCCTGTGATGGTCCATGTGACTTACTGCGTGCAAATTGCAGGTGCAGAAATACCCTGCTCCACAAAATACCTCCCTAGATAGAAAGTGTCTGTAACACAAGTGAAATGTAGGATTGTCCTGCAGGTTTCCAGCTGGAAAAGGCCTAGGCTTCGAAACTTTCTTCTAAGTAGATTTGACAAACAGCCTGCAAGAACACAAGTGCCATTTGTCTTTATTTTTTTCAGGATTTTGAAGATTTTGTGACCCAGCTGGATGAAATCATGGCTCTGAAATGCAAGTGTATCCAGAGTCTGCGGAGCCAGCTGCAGCTCTATCTGGCTTGCCACAAGCCAGCCTCAGCCCCTGAGAGGACCGTGGTGTCTTAGAACAAGATCCGGTACAGGGTGGGAGGGACAGTTCAAGGAGCCTGTGCTGGGTGCTCAGGGACTGAAGAGGCATCTGCCAGAGCTTCCCTGCAGATACCAGACTCACTTCCTGGTCCTGCCGATCGTTGCCTCACCTACTCACGCATGGCCTCGTCTCTCAACGTCAGGCCTCTGTCCCTCCATTCCAAGCACAGCTGTATCTGTGAGAAAGAACCTAGTATGCTTTCTTCCTTTCCTTTAGGGCCGGAAAGGAATGTGCCTTCCTCTTATCTGGGAACATACTTGGTCATATGTATTTGAGTTTGAGAATCGGAGAATGGGGGCAGGGGGTGTCGGTGACAAGCTGAAGACAGCCCAGTGACTTCATCAGCTGAACTCTGTGCCTTTCATCAAGACTCTGCCAAAAACCAACCCTGGTGCTAGTGGGATGAGGGCAGGGTGAGTTCTGTTCCTGCAGCCCTTGGAAATTGATTTGGGATTTCAGGTTACATTGTGAAAAATGAAAAATAAACATTGACTTGATGCATATTTAACAGCTGCAGATTTATGCTTTGCTTTCCTCCCTGCATGCAATCTAGTTTTGAAACAGAAGAGGGTGCCCACATCACTGCATTTTTCCCCCATCTCTGCCTTTTGCTTGGGACCACCAGCCTGTTACCAGCTCCAGAACCTTCATGCTGCTGGGCAGTTCCTGCCCCTGGGCAGTTCCAGACGCCCTCATGGACTAGGTGAAGAGTTGAAGGATCTCAGGCAAGTCCAAACCCTATAACCTCACCTCCATCCACGGATCACCCTGGCTTTCCACTCCCCTCCCCCACCCCCCAGGGGCCTGTGATCTATTTAATGGCAGAGTCCTCAACAGTCTGAGATGCTGTAGGACAATTATGCGCACATACCCTCTCACGTAAGTTCTATCTTTTGGGCAGGACAAACAACACAAAATACACAATCTAGGTGGCCCATCACTTTCCAAGGCCACCTCGGTCAAATTGAGATTTCATGTGACATAGCCTTGGCCCAGACACCCATTAGGGTGTGGAACTTTAAATTGCCTAAGAGTAATGAAGGATAACTTTTAATACTTTAAACAGGCCCCGGGGCGGCTAACTGACTTTCTGAAACTAGAGCAGACAACCTGCCAGCCCTTTGTCAGTCTCAGCCTGTGCCATATCTGAACGCCAGAGGGCGCCTTCTTTCTAGTAGTGCTTCCTGGCCTAAAGGGTGAGCGATCACTGAAACCAGAGACCCACTCCCAACCAAGAGCACAGGAGGATGTTATAGGACAAATTTTATGAATGAATTTAGTTTTATCAGATCTAACAGAACCACTGGCAGCACACAGATGCCCATGCCACTCACAGGAAAAGGGGACATCTTCCTCACCTCTGGGTGACTTCCTGCAGGGGAAGTGGAACTTCCAGCCCCACTTACACACACACATTATCTGTCGTTGGCCCAGACACAGAGCCAGGTCCGATTTAAACAGACCTTCACTTGGGCCTGCTTTTGCAAACCAAACCCCAGCGTAGGCTGATGGGGCCAGTTACTGGACCCCACAGGCCCAGAGTAGGGAGAAAACACTGAAATGACAGAACAGTGGGTCCTGTTCCACCCCAGCAAATCTAAGTAGGAAATCCTTCACCACCCACATTCACCCTCTCTTCCCATAGTTAAATAATCTCTGGCAATGAATTATTACAGCAGCATATACCTTTTAGATTTTTATTAGTTATCTCTGAAGAATCAAAATAGTTAGCAAATT
The DNA here is from genome assembly GCF_000260355.1 of Condylura cristata. NCBI lineage: Eukaryota > Metazoa > Chordata > Mammalia > Eulipotyphla > Talpidae > Condylura > Condylura cristata. The sequence continues at coordinate 64,032,350 of NW_004567107.1, read as the reverse complement.
CCTTTAGATTCATCAAGACTGTATATCCTTTGTATTTAGATCTTTAATGATGTACAACATATAATACAAAACAAACCAAAGAGACTGATTTCTATGACTAGGTGTTATTCGTTGTGTCATCCTAGAGCAGGGGGCTGGAGGGAGAGGCTGTTCTCCAGGAGAACTGAGGTGTGGAATTAGTGCTGAGCGACTAAATCGTGGCTTGTTTCTCCCCCACTCTGTGCTAGGAAGGATCCAATGATTTATTAAACTGACAACTATTAGAGCGGGGGTGGGGGTGGGAGTCCTAAAAATCCTGGGTAGCGGAGGATTGTGGCCCAAACCAAGCCAAAATAAACAGGCTGGGGAACTGCCTGGCTGAAGAGGCAAACCAAAGGCCCCTTGGGGAAAAGGGTATCTTTGCACCTCAGGCTCTGCAGAACCAGTGTAACACTAAAACTCTTGTCGAAAGGGGGAAAATGAAACAAAACCCTGGAAAACCTTTCAATTGCACTCAACCTGGGTTAGAGTTCAATCCACCAGCACAGAGGAGGGAAGTATCTAGCCCCAAAGCAGCATTGAATCTGGCCCTCCCACCTTGCTTCCTGACTCCTTCGGGCAGCCAGGCCAGGTTTCAGCTAAGGACATACCCCAGAAAGACCAGGACATCCCTCTGGAGGGCCAAGGTGGGAAGGGCACTTCTCAAAATACAAATACCTTTAATATGGAAGGAGCAAGGACAGTTCTGGGGGTGTTCACATGCCCCAATCTTCCCCAGTTTCTCCTCAGCTCAGAGCCTAGGTGAGCAGAGGCTGGCAAGCAGTCTCCACACCTGACTTCCACCCCCCACCCACCCCAAAAAGAAAATCTGGAAGTGTGTCCCACAGGTGGCTCTGCAGGGCCTCCTGCAGGGGGGTGTTCCGTGGCAGGACCTAGGCAGGGGCCTGGTCTCAGCTGGCCCCTGCTCGAGCCATGAGGTCTTCCAAAGCATTGTCCTGGTCATTGTTGTGTAATAACAGAACTTCTTTAATGTCTTTCAGTTCAAAGCCCATTTCCTTAAATTTGCTCATTAACTGAAGAAATTCCATCATCTAAGGGAAAGAAAAGAATACAGATTAAAGAAGTGCTATAGCCACATAGCACAGCTGAAGTAATGTGTGTACAGGGGCTGCCTGGGGGAGTCTGTATCTTCTTCTGGAACCACAAAGGCCTCTCACAGGGCACCAAGGTGGGTGCCACAGCCTGTCACCCCTCGGAAGCCACACTCAGTCCCAACTCTTGCTGACATCCATTTGGGCCCCATCACTCATGTACACACTGAACCCAGATCAAAGTCACTTTTCCCTTCCCTTCCCTGGGGTCCTAGTGAGGCTTCAACCTAATGGTTCATCGAAGCCAGAGAGACCCAAACTAGCCAAACATCTCTTTGGACACTTGGAAGATTCCGTGCTTCTATTGCCTCTGCCCATAGCCATTGGGAGGGGGAATTGTTTGGGGGGGGGGGGGAGAGAGTCTGGGACACACTCTGTGCTTCCTTTCTAGAGGGTTCCCATAAAGGTTCCCACCTTTTCCTCTGAACACTGATGCATTTCCAGAGCCTCTTCCACCAAAAGAGGATCAAAGCCCTTCTCACAGAGTTGTCCATGTGCAAAGAGATAGTCCAGAATCTGTGAAAAGAAATAAGGTTTGAGCACATACTGCTACTCCTATCTTTGTTGTCCAAGAGTCTTATAAACCAACAAATATAACTTCTCCCCCTCCCACCTCCCACCCCAGATAGATCCTTGATGGGACTTGATTTTGTGTCTTGAGCTGTGTCCTATACAGAACCTCAGTTTTCCTTATACACAAGTATTTTCCTTATACACAAGTACATTTTTCTAAGTATGAGTAGCCATTATTAAAGTAGTTCCTACCACAGCTCACGTATATCTCCCAGAACCTCAGCTCCATAGCCTGGGCTGGTATTTCTCTAAGAAACAGCCCCACTTAGAAAATGCTACCGAAGTTTAGCACCACAGTGCCCTCTTTTACACTCCCCAGGCAGCCAAAACAGGAAGTAGACATCTGACCATCCAGAAGCTTAGCGTGCGGTCTCAGGAGACACTCAGTTACCGTCCAATAGCTCCAATACCCAAGGCATTCCCTCAGCTTAGACCCCAGAGTCGTCCCAAAGCAGAACAACTGCTGCTGAGGCCACTGATTTCCCCAATAAAGTGTGTCTATAAAGCCCCCCCACCAAACTCAGGAAATGACATTGGTGCCATGAGGCTAACGGGCTCTAGGCTAGAACCATACAGTAACTCAGGTCCAAAGGCCAAGAGCCTCTCCTACCTGAAGCTCCCTCCTATCCCCCCCACTGGCCAACCGCTCACCTGCTCGATGTTTTCTCCTTTCTTCTTCATGGCTCTCAGGACACACTCATATGAGTAGCCCATGTTGACCACTGTCTCCACACAATGCCGCTCACTGGGCGACAGCGTCTGCAGTTCAGAGTAAGCCTGGGGACCGCTGGGATTATTGGGCACTTGTGACATTGAGAAATTAGGAGGTGTGACCTGGTGATAGAGAAACAGATCAAAACAAGAAAGAAGACCTGGCCCCCAGAAGACATGTCACTGAAGGGCCCAATCTAAGGACATGCCATTTCTCTCACTAACCAAACCCTCAATCAGACAGGCATCCTGAAGCACAAAGAGGGGTAAAGGAGCAACAACTGAGAGAAAAATGCTGGGAAAACCTCTGCCCTGGGCTGGAATTACAAAAAGTTCTACAACTACCCACTGGACTGGTGCCCAAGCTGCTGTGATTTCCTTCAGCGCTCCCGTTGTCCCTCTCCTAGGCCACTGCAGTTCAGAGTCCTAAAGAGACGATTCACTAAACACCTCCACTCTGGAGCTAACTCTCCCAACACTCCTTTCTTCTATCACTGGGGAGAAACTGAGCTGCAGCCACACATGCCAGCCCAGGACCCGGGCTTCGAGGCTATTCTACCTTTGCCCACAGTGTTACTGTGCCTCCTCCATTACAGCCACCTAGGGAGCGGGCCTGAAGGCCCACTAGCCAAGCCAGCCGGAGCCCTGGCAACTGGAGCGAGGCTGAGGCCCTGACTCCACTGCCCCAGCTATAGGCAGTCTGCTCCCTGCCACCAGCCCTTACAAATCCCACTCTTATTGGGCAGATTCCCACGATTTAACTTCCCACCACTTATAATAATAAATCAAGCCTAAGTCATGAAGTTAGCTCACTCCTAAGCCAAAGGATCCACCCACATGGGAACAAGATCACAAGCTGTCTTACAGCTTGGCTCCAGTTCCCAAGAACCAAGGAAAATATTTCAACAAATTTTCTTTATTTCCTTTTTTAGGGGGATGGGTGATTAGAAGGCAGGGAGCCTGCTGTCCTAGATGCATGTGCAAAATTGCATAGCTGTAACCACTTGCTCTCCTCAAAGTCAGCTACTGGTCTCTGTTCTACTTAATCATCTCACCCATAACCCAGTCATGACAAGGCAGAGACTGAATCATACCAAACTGGCACTTTTGCAGTCCCAAGCCTGCAAACATAGTACAGTGATACTCAAAAACATGGGAAGCTAAAGGAAGCATAGTAAGTGTCAGAAGCAACTGAGAGAAAAGCAAGCAGGAACAGGAAAGCCAGTTTACCTCAAGACCTCGTCAAGGTCTGTGGTGCTGCTCAGACTGCTCAGACAACCCCAGCACAATGTCAGTGAGCACAGCAGTAACTCTCGGGTAAAAATTCCACCACCACCCCACCCCCATCCACAGCTACACCCCACATCAGAAGGACGAAATTGCTCAGCAGTGTGAGCTGCAAAAATCAAGCTAGAACATTACCTTCCTTAGCTCTCAAGCAGAGTTCTCAGGAGAAAAATAATAGCCCCCAAGAGCTTCACATGTTGCCAGTTAGCAGAGGCCCCCTCTCCTCCTCTCCCAACTAACCTTTAACCTATAGTGAGGCTTCATCAACACAGATATCATAACTTTTGAACTTCGTTGATATCTTTCAAAACGGAAAAAATTAAAGTCACCAATATGAGACATAGGATCAAAAGAGACTAGAGTACTTGGAGATTTAAAATATGATAAAAACATTTTAAAGGTGGTGAAGTAGCAGGAGGAGTATGGGAGAGGGTGGGGTTGGGTGGAGTGCAAAGCAGGAAAGGAATTTAGAAAGATTTCCCCCCTCTTTGACCAAGCTGAAAAGCAGTACATACAGCTAATACTGTAACCAAAGGAGGCATTATGCGTCCAGAAAAATCTCAAGGAAAATACTATAAGCAACAGTAGTAGTAGCTGTTGAATCAGGTGCTAAAGGAAAGGGCAGTAAAGTTGTACCAGTTTGTGTTCAAATTGAAAGAAAGTTCTCCCAGAATAACGCAGGCACAAAATAGTTGAAGACAACAGGATTATTTATTAGAGATATTGACATCCTTGGAAAGTCTGTGGACTGCAATCATGATTGAATTAACAGCATGTGAAGCTGTTCCTTCCAATCAAGTTCAGAAATTTAGAAATCTTTCATGTAAATAATTTCCATGTCTTTTTTTTTTTTACAGCAAATGCTATTCAAATAAAAAAAATTTAAGGTATTAATGAAGGCTATATCATAGAAAGTAAAGCATAAAGAGACAGACTTTATGTTCTTTACTGGGAGGAGAGATGAACATCTGGGTAACAGGTATTATAGAAGAACACAGAAAAATACCCAAGAAATATTAAAAAGAAAATAATAATCAAAATTTAAAAACAGGGCAAGCTCTTAGTTTGAAAGAATCCAGAAGGCCCTATAACGATGAACAAGTAAGACCTATCACTGGTTAATATTAAAATCCTCAGAAATGATGAAGCAACCACAAAAGCTTTGTGGGGGGGCTACAATTCAATGGCATTAAAATGCTGCAAAGCTTAGAACTAGTGAAGCTTAGGGAATGCTAGTGGAACTTCAGAAGGAACAGTGTCTTAAAAATTCTTGAAGGCAAAAGGGCCCTCCCTGGTGGCACAACGGGTTAAAGCTCAGTACTATGAAGCTAGCCACAGCTACTTCCATACAAGTTCCATCCCTGGCCAGGATGGAGACACATATGGCACAGCAGACCTCTCCTGGCCTGACCACTGTTCCCCTTAGCAGTGTGTTTTCATCACTCTGTCTGTTCTGCTCCCCACTCTGTCTCTCGTGAGTCCTCTCACCGCCCCTGCACCTCTGGGTTGTACCCTAGTCCTGTACGCATAAATAAATAAATCTTTATAAAATAATGAAAAGAATCTAAGATGGCAAAGATGGAAACGAAGCTCTGCTCCCTGGTTTCCATCTTAAAAGAATTCCTTAAAAGTACACCAGAACTCCAGCTGTTTATCTGCCTATTCCCCAGCTGGCAAAAATGAAACTCCAGGATCAGGTAGGTCAAAGAATGGTGAGTGCTCTGAATTCTGGTTTGAGAAAGAACTTTGCTATTAGTTCATGCAGTGTGGTCTCCCAAGTTACTCTAACTACAAATGGGTGGGGGTGGGAATGGGTGGATATTAGCTGAGGACCCCTAATCTTCTCCACAGAGTGTTGTAATTTTTGTCAAGCATACAATAAGTCATGAAAAGGAGTGTCTGCAACAACTGATCAGGAGGAATTACAGTAAAGCCCATTTCTAGGACACAAGTCTATAACAATGTGGACTCGAGTTCATCTGGACCAAGGTCCATAGACATTTACAAGCAGCAGTCGTTCACTGACAATGGAATCACTCATTTATTTACCAAGAATGATACTGCTTATCACTGTAAGGCAACCCAAGGATCATCTTTTTACCAGCTAACAGAAGACTTGTTATGACCTCTGATAGATATCCCGACAATACTATCAGTCTCCTTTCAGGTTCTAAACGGTCTCTTGATATTGCTGTCATTTAACAAAATCTATAAACCAAAATAGCAAAAGGTTCTGTGGCTTCTGCAATTTCTATTGTAGAATGCAACAATGTATTCTGGGGCTGCTTATACAACATCAAGAGCTAGTCTACACTCTGACAAAGGAATCTCACTATATCAACGACTTTGTGACAAAATCTAAGATTTTTCAGGAAGATGCAAGTTGCAACTTGTCTGTTTTTCAACTCAGTGAGTTCCAATCTCTTCCTTTCCCTCTCACTCTCCTTGGAGAAAATACCCAGTTCCTCATCGTGAGGGAGCAAGAGAGGAATTTAAAACCTGCAAATTTAAAAAGTATACATTTCTACCCTTTGCTGAGACCCCCCCCCAGTACAAATTATTTCCCACTTATTAAGGTACCACACAATCTAAAAGAAACATTACCTCTAGGTGAGCTAAACCATGATAAACAAAAGAAACTCAGGGTAGTGAGAATAAATGAGGGAGACAGACAAGATAAAACAAGAATAGTGAGCAACCTTCAAAGAAGGGGGAAAGTAATAGGAGCAAATATTAACCAAGTTAGGTGGAAAACTAAAAACCCTTGTCAGGAAAATTAACCAGAACCATTGGGTTATCGGAAAATTCATGACACATTTTTGCAACAGAAGGCATTAGTTAATTTTTGGAAGCACTGAAGTTATTTACATCTAAGTTACTTATAGCCTGACACTTGACAGTTTGACAGTTCCAGCAGCTTCGTTCTAAACAAACAAAAAGCAATTTGGTTAAGTTCTAGGACTTTACAGCAAGTTGAATATGGAAGACCAAACTGCATTTTCACCACACTTTACTGTTATACTTCCATAAAGGGAAGAATGTGTATTAAGCTTGTGAAAAGCTACATCAAGTTCACGGTTACAGTGCTCTGTAAGAAATGTCAGTGCCAACAACTACTCATGGAATTCTATGCAGTGAGTGACTTTAGATCTCAACGACACTAACTGGTCAGGGCAGCCCACCAAGGTCGATGACAACCCCACATGACACAACATGAGATTGCAGAAACATTGGCCATCCATCATTCAAGCATTCACGACCACCTGAAAAGGCTGGGCTATGTAAGCAAGCTCAATAATTGGGTCCTCATGAACTCAGGTTCATTTGATGAATATAAACATATGCAATATCTTCATTAAATGTGAAGAAAACAATCCTTTTTTGAAGTGACTGATAACTGGTAACGATAAGTGAATTGTTTACAACAATGTGGTGTAAGGTGGTCTTAGTTCCGACCTGATAGTTCACCTCAAATGACATGGAAAGCAGACATTCATCAGAGGAAGGTTATGCACTCAGTAAAATCTCTTAGTGGTGGGATTTTAAAGGTGTTGTGTTTTTCAAGGTCCTGTCAAGGAACCAAACAATTTGAATGTCAATAGCTGGACAATTTTAACAAATTCCTCATCCAGAAAAGTCCAGGACTCATTAATCATTAAGGAGTTGTATTCCTTAGTAGGCAAGATCACACACAAGTCTGATCACCTATCAAAAATTATCAGAGATTGGATGGGATGTGCTGCTATATCCACATACTCCCCTGACTTTGCACCAGACTTGTTTTGTTCTCTTCAAACCGCCCTGCATGGCATAATATTCAATTCAGATGAGGCTATAAATCAGTACCTTGTTCAGTTTTTCACAAATAAAAACAGGTCCTTTTATGAACAAGGAACGGTGAAGCTCACTGAAAGATGGTAAAAGACTATCACTTATCACTGATAGATCTTTGTTCTTTATATAAATATTGACTTTAAAAAACAGAAGAAAAAAAAAGTCATGACTTTTCCAACAACCCAATACATACACTACTTATACAAGCAAGGTCAATTTGACTTTTCCCGACTTAACATATGAAGCTAATTTAGGGGGTTTAAAAGGCTTACCGTAGGACCTGTATTTGGAGGTGATGATTCTTCTGTGCATACAGACAAGACAGAGAGGGAAGGCATCTGGGAGATCAGATCAGAAGGGGGCAGGGTTGGCACCTCTGTGCCAGTGTCCAAGTTCAAAGCTGAAAGTCCAAGAGCATGATGCCCATTAAGCTCACTGGTACTGCTTTGGGTGGAAGGCTTTAGGGAATTCTGGAACGTGCCGTTGCGGAGGCAGGATGTGCTATGGAAAGTGCTTGCCAACTTGGCTGTCTTCTCACTGCTGTCATCAGAGTCAAGTTTGGGAAAGGACAGGGATTTGATATTGCTTACTGCAGGAATCGGGGGAAGGGACACTTTGGAAGACAGTGACATCTTTTCACAGTTACCCAACTGTGGTAAGGTTATAAAACCATTGGGTTTGTGAAGAGGCTTGAAATCTAGGGTTGCCTGCTCCAGGGATGCCAGAACCTCTTCATCCTGTAACACAGACCCAGAGCCACCTCTGGGCAAATTATTGTCCAATAACTGAGCCATAATAGGTCCAGTGGTTCCTACCAGAATATTTCTCAGCTCCTCCTTCTCATCAATAGTTTTTAACTCCAGATTATCAAATGGGTCTTCTTCACACTCAAAGTCAGCAGGATTGAAATCTGCCTTAGTATGGGGTGGGCTGAGAACTTTCTGTTTGGTGGCACTGCTGCTGACCCGAGTTGGGGTGAGGATGCTGTTGTGCTGTAAGCTGGCAAGGATGGGGTTAATAGGAGGTGGCATTGTGGTGGTACTGTGTGTCTTGGAGAAGCTCATTTTGCTGTCACCTTCTGGGCCACTTTTAGAATTCACTTTAGCTTCTGCTTCCTCAGCCCTGCGCTCTGCTTCCCTCTGGGCTTCTTGTATTTTCTTAATATCTTCAGCCCATTCAATGGTCTTCTTTTCCAAGGAGAAGTCATACTGCAAAGATAAAGCAGGAATAGGAGGTATGAGTCCAAGTGGCTGCCTTTCCCCACCCACCACACTCGATGCTGGCACAAGAAAACTGAGCAGCCTTTAAGGGGTGTGGCATGATCCCTGCTTGGACAAACTAAGGCTTCCTAGCTCCTTACAAAATGAAATCAAATTGTACACCCAGGTTATGTCTAGAAATTAACTAGAGGGGCCTCCCTGGTGGTCTCAGGGCTAGTATCACAAAAGTCCTCTGCGAAGTATGACTCCCAGCCAGGGAGCTAATCCATAGGGTACAGCAGACCTCCCCGGTTGCCTGCTGCTCCCCTCAGCAGTATATTTCAGTATATCTACCTATTCTGCTCGCCACTGTCTCTAGTGAATCCTCTCACCCCCCACCCCCGATACTGCTGGCCTCCCCAGTGCTTCTAGCAAAAATAAATAAAATCTTAAAAAAACCAAATAACTAGAATGAGCTCTCACCACCTCTAATTCTGCAAATGAAGCCAATAGTACTTAGTTACTTCTATTGCTTCTCTCCTCTCAGGCTACTTCCCTTTCTACAATTCTTACTGGTGGCTCAGGCAGAGTGGAACCATTTCCTATATGATTCATTCCTAGCAGCCTGTTCTTTATTCTGAATTCCTAACTAGCATCTGTCTCTAACATTTCATTCTGAGCAATGTGACCACATTTGATTTATCTTTAAACACTACCCCAAAATATCACAAGCCTCTTTGGGACAGCAACAAGGCTCTATAAAGGACCCTCTTAGAGTCCCCATCATCTTATCACAATGCTCTAAATAGACAACAGTCCCTAATATTTTAAGACCACTTGTAAGGTACCTTGTGTGACCCACATGGCGTGGCAGACCTGTTCTGTCCTGCCTGCTGCTCCCCTCAGCAGTGTACTTTGTCCATCTGCCTGTTCTGGTCCCCACTCTGTCTCTGGTGAATCCTCTCACCCACCATACCTCTGGCCTGTACCCCAGTTCTGTATGCATAAATAAATAAATCTTAGGGAAAAAAAAGAGGAAAAGGAAATGAAAGAGGCTCACCAAGCATTTAGAGTAGGGAAAGCACAATAAAGTAACTCTGGTCATCCCCAAAGTTTATCAGCTTCAAACACCGCAAGGGAAACTTAGAAAAGCACACCACAAAGTTCTATATCAAGCCAGCATCTGGGTTCCAAAAAAAAAGCTGAGGCTCATGGTACTCCTTTCTACCATTGATGGGACTGCACTGGGCAAAGTACTACTGTAGAGGAAATCCAATTTTGCATCTGGTTTCCTCTCCAAAACACAGGCTGTATCAACTTCCCATTACCCAAAAACCATTTTTGAAGTTTTACTCCAAAGGACAATTGAAAGTTAGAAAAATAAGATCTTTCTTAAACTTCAGGTTTTTTTTAATTATCAAAGCAAGGTAGAATGCAGGAACAGTTTAAAAAAAAAAAAGGCAAACACATTATACAGTCAAGAAATTGTGTTCTGAATGTACAATAATAAATAATGCCATCTAATAGTTATAGAGCACCAAGAACCACATAACATTATTTTATTTCATCCTTATAATAATTTTAAAACTTATCCCCATTTTACAGAGGAGGAGGAAATGGAGGATTTGAGAGTTTAAGAAATCTGTATAAGATCACAGAGCTCTTACATGTCAATACTAGTCTATGAATGAGTGACACCAGAATCTCCTCTAAACCGTGATACTCAGAACCACCCTCCAATACCATGGCCACCACCATAACCAAAGTTTTCTGGGCCCTGAGTGCAAGGGTTATATATATATGGCTGGATCACTTTGATGAATTTTTGCTGAGAAGTTGAGCTTTACAATCACGCATGCACAAATATGATGAAGTTAAATGAAGCTTCAAGCTATCTGTCTAAGACTCTAGGTCTGAGTCATCTTTGGGGAGGGGACCAGTGCCAAAACTACATAGCCCAATCCCTGATGGAGACCCCAGACAATGCTTAAGAAAGCTATATGCAATTACAGAACTAAATGTCCCACAAAGAATTGGCACTCAATGCCTTGATCTCCGCTTGTTATGAGTAGTGCTATGACTACAGTGAGCATAATACTCATGCACTTAGTGCTTCACACTGATCAAAGAAACATAAAATTCTCAGCAAAGCCTAAAACAAAACCAATTTATGATTCTAAACAAGTTCTCTGAATGAAACAAAGAACCAGTGAATGCTGTGGAAGAAGATGCAGTGGTTTTTAATCATATTGCTAATGGTATCCTGTACAGAGAAATATCTGTTGTCACCAACTTTAAAAAGTCACCAGGCAGACAGAAAAAGATAAAACTATAGGGAAAGCTGTATCTCTTCTGGCCCATTAATGTCTCTACAAATCATCAATAATAAAAAACATACTGTGGTCAACATCATTAGGAATTAGGAAAATGCACATCAATACCACAAAAAGAACCACTGTGTACCCAGAGATGACCCTTGAACACTACAGGTTTGAACCATTTGAATCTATTTTTTTCTATCCATGAGTTAGCATTCAGGGGTTCAACCAAGTTGAGTTGGATGTGGACCTGCATATAAGGAAGGCTAACTACTTATAATGGGATTTTGAACACCGCAGGTCAGCCTCTACATTGTTCAAGTAAATAATCAAAAAGATAGTTAACAAAAGCTGGTAAGGATATGGAACCTTCATTGCAGCACTTCATGCAGACTGAGCTGTAAACTGGCCCAGTCACTATGGAAAACAGTCTATCAACTATTCAAAGGATTAAACATAGTTATCATGACAGAGCAATTCTTTTTTAAAAAAATGATTTATTTATGCATAAAGAACTGGGGTACAGGACAGAGGTACAGGGGTGGTGAGAGGATTCACCAGAGACAGAGTGAGGCATAGAGTTGGCAAATTGATGAAGTACACTGCTGAAGGGAGCAGCAGGCAAGACAAAAGAGGTCTGCTGTGCCATGTGGGTCACCTCCCTGGCTAGGATCAAACTCATGATGAGGCAGGCAGCTGTGAAAGCTTCATAGTGCTGCACTTTAACCCATTGTACCACCAGGGTGGGCCCTGACACAGTAATTCTACCCCTAACTATAAACCCAAGAAAAATTAACTCATATTCCACAACCTGTACACAATTGTTCACAATAGCATTATTCATAAAAGCCACTAAGTGGAAATCACCAAAATGTCTACCAACTGATGCATAAATTGTGGTATATGAATATAATGGGATATTCGGTCATAAAAATGAAGTACTAATCATCCACACAATAGGGATAAACCTTGAAAACATTATGCTAAGTGAAATAATGCAGTCACAAAAGGCTATGTATTAAATTATTCTATTTAAGTGGCATGTACAGAATAGATAAATCCATAGAAACAGAAGACAGATTTAGTGGTTGCCAGAGGCTCTGGGGAGGGGAAATAAGGAATATCTGCTAATGGACATTGGGATTCTTTTGGAGATAATGAAAATGTTCTGGAATTAGATAGTAATGATGGTCATATACAATTTTGTGAATATACCCACTTAAAATATACAACTTAAAAAATGAATTTTATGTTATGTGAATTATATCTCCGTAAAGTGGTTAATAGAATAATGGCCATCTGTTAAGGTCTGAGCCTTTCAAATATATGAAAGAGGGATTTAACATCTCACTTTATACTCTAAAGGGGTCTCTGAGATGCTTAGCCTACAGGAATTCCTATTGTCAGCTTTAACAATAAATGAAAATGAACAGTGTTTATTCATAGAAACCTGAGTCTTCTCCGCCCTCCCCCCTAAAAAAGAAATTCTCCACTAAGATTACTGATGCAGTCAGTCTAGAAGATAAACCAAAGAATGTTTTTTAGAGTTACATGGTAATCCTTAGTGAATCTCCCAGAAACAAAACTTCTCTGCCAGAAAGTTTTATTTAAACACCTTAAGTCACAGGAAGAAGTGCCTGAGTAGTGTACTTTTCTGATTTTTTTTTAAATGTAACTCCTCTAAACCATAAGCTACTTAGCATTTAGGGCATTATCCTTATCTCTAGCAGAGCACAGCTCAAAATCAGGCATTCAGATAAATATATATTCTGAAGAAAGAGTCACATAACAGGGCTGACTGCTGCCTAAAAGATATAATTCTTGAGAGACTTAGTACAGGCCTTGCAGATTTGGTGTGTTTTCTTCCTGGTCCAAAGTCTCTCCCACTACCATACTCCTCAGTCAGGCACTGGTGCAGCGCTCTATGTCACACGCCTAGCACTGTTCAATCCAAATGTCAGCTGAGACAGAAAGAATGACCCAGAATCCCAGGACAACTGGGACCCAGTGATCAATACAAGTTCTACTCAGTGAATGTAGATTACATTACAGCAAACTGAACAAAGAAAATTCCAACTACTGAATGAACTATTTCTCTATAAAGATGCTTAAAATGGTCTTCCAGAAACCACATGCATAACTTTCCACTTAACCAGAAAATATTACCTTCTTAAATGCATGGAATCATGTTGGTGTATTGTGTTGGATTTTATACTGATTAATAAATACTGAAATTGGGGGGTGAGGGTAGAGGAAGATAAGAGAGTTTTAAAGTAATTCTCTACATTATAGATAATTGAGTTTTAAAGATGAGCAGGGTGACAAAGAAGCTATTGAGGAGATGGCATTCAAGTTATCTACAAGAATTAACAGATTTTCAATAGGCCATTTTTAGTAGTATAAGAGAGTATTATTGGAGAAAAAGCATAGTATAAACAGGTAGCATACACATTATGTTCAACAAATTGTTACTAACTTAGCTGGAGGGAACATGGAAAAGATAATGAGCTGAGTGTTTTGCCATAACCTTCTGTCTAGATTCAACAGGGGTTCATGAATCACTTAAGTATTTTTACCAGGGCTATGGCAACTAACACTTTAAGACTATTATTCTAAAACTATGGAAAATAGAGAGAAAATGCTACAAGCAGAGGTACTACTGCAATAGGCCAGGTTAAAAAGTATATATCAGGTAAGGATGAAATGGATGGCAAAGGTGAGACAAGGCAGAAAGAAAAGTATTGTCTAGCTTGAGTGACTAAAAAGATAACGAGAAAATTAACAGAGAGAAAGATGAATAAGCAAATCAGATGGGCAATGGATATTTGTTTTGGATAAGGCACAGAATTCCAGAAATATATAATCTATATAAGATCAGTAACAGATATAAAACACATATAAACATGGGGAGCTAAAACCCGGGAACATAAAGACACAGCGTGCGCCAAGTAGTATCAGGAGATAAGAAATATTAACAGAAAAATATTTTTAAAAGAAATACTGACAGATACCAGAATTTTTTTTTCCTATTTCACTATACATCAAATTCTTACTCTTTAAATTTTTAAATACACTAAACTTTAACTAAAAATCACCACTTACCTGTACTTCTCTGACAACCTGCAAACAATCAGGCAAGGAGAAGCCAATAGGAAGACCAACTTTAGCTGGTGTTTTGAATTTGTCTCCTATCTTAAATGGGACATCATCAAGGTAACTGAAAGTCCCTACAATCAAAAATAAAGTAGAAAATATCAGCAAAGAACTTTATTATTTTGTTTTGCTATAATCTTATGCCCGGTAGATACACATTAATTGATGCTATCCTAAGACTAGAAGTTACAGAGGTCCTCCCCTGACTGCTTTTACCTTCTAACACTAGATCTCTAGAAGGAAATTCTACTTGATCTTATTAGGGTTTAATTTCAATTGCATTTTAAACATAAAAGTCAAAATACCAAAGTACTCACAGGCCTACAAGGCTTCCCCAACACCTCTCTGCCCTCAGCTCCTATCAGTTCCTGATATCAGTTCCTGACTCACCTCACTAAATCACAGAGATTCTCTGCTCAACTATGATTGTGGTCAAACCCACCTCAAAACTTCTATACTTCTCTGTTCCCTCTATCAAGAATGTTTTTCCTTCAAATATTCCCATTACTTATTTCTTTACCTCCATCAAGTCTTTGCTAAAAAATCACTTTCTCAATGACGCTTACCTTGACCACCCTATTTAAAATTACTATCCCCCTCAATACAGTTAATGTTACCATCATTTCCCCCATAGCACTGATTACCTTCTAACATATAATTCACCTATTAATTATATAGGAGAATGTCTTGCTCAACAGAATATAAGTTCCTTGTGGACCAATATTTATTTTATGCTCTGATATAGTCTCAATACCTATAGCATTGTCTGGCCTATGTGCAGTGCTTAGTAAATACTGCTTAAGTGATGACAGACTCTCCATAAAAGAATCCCCTTAAAGTAGGATTTCTCTACTTTAGAACCAAACTTATTTAATTAGTACAGTTAATAATTATTCTAGAATTTTTTTAGACTACATCTGGGAGCAAATACTCAACCAGCACCATAGTCATGAAAAAAAGCAAGCCAGGGAGACCTTGGGAATAGAGTAAGATTATCAGGAGATAAGTTACACACAACTGAACTGCTTTACAGATTTTCTGCCTATCATAACTGAACAATAAAGACCAAATAATTGGCACCAACTTATAGAGGCAAACAAAATTATATGCCTACTGTACCATTCACGAGCCATGGCTCCAAACTGGACCATGGTTTTTCTTTTAGTGCAGGTTTATTTCATGGTCAATATAACACAATTGATAAAAATGAATTGTGCTTTTCGAATAATTAGCAGCTAATAAAATAAGTGTTACATCTAGTTCTCAGACTACTATAACTTTTTTTTGCGTTACTCATCGGCAGAGTAAGACAATTACACCACTTACATAAAAATTCCCACATTGGCCATAACTTTTATATGTTCTATTTTCTCGGCTTACAATGCCTGTCACATATCACCCATTTGCCTGATTCACCTTCTAATCCTTGAAGAATGAGTTTAAGAATCACTCCCTTCTTAATCTTAAAAAATCCAGTTCATACCACTGACATGGAACTTACTACTTTGTATTGTCAATAGTTTGTTTCCTCCTACTTCCACCCCCCTAGAGAGTTTAAGTCAGAATTGTAGCAAGCCTTAACAAGGGATAATTGTTTCTTATCTATCGCTCCCAAATTTGACATAATGCCTGGCAGATGACATTTGTTCAAAAGTGAAGAATAACGAAGACATGTTTTATACTTCTTTTAACTCTCACTCCTACACAAACTCACATCGATAACTGCTATTGATAAAATACAATATGATCTACCTGAAATGACAAAGCAAACCATGAAAAAGATTTAACAAAGCACTACTCCAAGATGTGAAAACATTTCTAATATTCTAAACAGAGTAGCAAATATGTACCAGATACCGAGAAAATATAGATACCACCACAAACAGCTTGCCAACAAGTGTTGATTACAACACTAAACCCTCTGGCACTTACTAAATATTTCATAGAAATTAAAAGCAAAGTTGTTTTAAAGTTAAAAAAAAAAGTAGCACTTGAAAGATTTGCAGGCATAATCACAAAATTCTTGTTTAAAAAATTTTTAAGTTTTTGCTCAAAGTAGGGCCATTAATTATAATATTTATTTTAAAAATACTTCCTGTGTATAAGCATATGACACACAAATGTAAGAAAACCTACTCATTTTAAAAGTATTTTAGAATACTAAAATTCTCTCACATGACTATTTCTACCATTAACTTGAAGCTGGGAAATGGACAGGAGCAAAAGTATCTACAAAAAAAGGACTGCTCTTAAGATACAAACTGAGTATCTTTCAAAAAAGGTATTTTGATTCCCAGCCAACCATTCAGTCAGGAAACTATATCAATGCTATAAATACTAGTGATTTATATTCTAAATATGGAACTGGGTCCTGGCTTAGTGACAACAGTATCAGGTAGATCAGCTCTAAACAACTGTTCCCCCCTCCCACCTCCCTTCATTTGCACCAATTACAGGTATCTGCTTTAAAGGGCAATTTCAGGGGCCCTCCCTGGTGGCACAGCACTAAGAAACTAAAGCCACTTCTGCATGAGTTCGATCCCCACCTGCCCCGGAGGTGACCACATGGCGTGGCAGACCTCTCCTGACCCGCCTGCTGCTCCCCTCAGTAGTATACTTCATCAATCTGCCTGTTCTGCTCCCCACTCTGTCTCTGGTGAAGCCTCTTACCCTCTGCATCTCTGGCCTGTACCCCAGTTCTGTATGAGTAAATAAATAAATCTTTAATAAAAAAAAAAAGCAATTTCATCTCACTAGTAAAGTCAATGCAAAGGTGATTTAGCACTCCTCTAAAACTTTCTGTCCAGTTCTTTAAACGCTGTTAACAGGAAATAAGTAGTTAAGTAATTAATGGGAGGCAGGTTAAGAATAAAGAACTTAAAAGTATTTACAGATGGAAACCAAAAAAAAAAAAACCTTCAGAATAAAAGAGACTATCATAATAATGAGAGTTAATCATAATAACTCTCATAATAATGAGAGTTAATGATGCTGCCACGCATATCATTATTTTGCAAATAACTATGCCTTCAGAAATACTCATTTTTTAATGAATAATGTAATAGTTTATTTTTACATCATTTTGTGCATTTTTTCCATCTCAGTTTTAATCCCTTAGGCTTCCCATCACCAAATCACCCATGTGCAATCACTATAGTCCAGTGCATTTCCCTCCCCCCACTGGTTTTTGAACCCATTCCCCACTCCGCCCCCATAAAATGTCTCTGGTACATAGCTGTTCAATATTATTATTATTTTCTCGCCTGGTCCGTTATATTCCTGCTATGAGTGAAACCCATCTGGTATTTTTGCTTTTCTTTCTAGCTTATTTCACTAAGTATGATCTTCTCCAGCTCCATCCATGTCGCTGCAAAAGGCAGGTGTTTATTTTTTTTGATTTTTGAATTACATTCCACTGTGTACCACATCTTTTTAATCCAGTCATCCACTTTTGGGCATTTGGGTTGTTTCCATGTCTTTCCAATTATAAACAAAGCAGCAATAGAAATACTAATTTTTATCTAATATATTAAAATATCTAGACATTGATCTCTTGTTTCTCTATTTTAAAGAGACAATAATATTAACTAGGAGATGCAGAGAATTAAGCAATGCAGCTAACAATTGCTTGGTTCACTTTAAATACTTCTTAGTTTCAGTCTTAATTACTGAAAATCTGATGACTGTAGTCCCTACTTAAAGTCAGATTCTGCACATCTTGTTATGTTATACCATTGTGGAAGAGGCTGGGATGAACGTGTAATAACTCTGGATAAATTATTCCTACCAAAGAACTGGTAGAAAGTGAATAGTGCTTACTTCAGACTTTAATATGAACTCAAGTTAAGGGTTCAAACTGAACTTTCTGAGAAAGAATAGCATAGGTAAAACTTTTAAGTGAAAAACTGTAATTGCATGGTTGGGTATCACTAGTTTAAATCCTCTAAGCAACACCTGCAAAATCAGAAAAACAGACATACACTTACTTCTAGATATTATTATATGAATATCTGATCAAAGAAATGTGAAATCAAAAAAATGTTACACTTCACAAGACAGAAATTAAATCAGTGTTTTAATCACAATGCCTGGCATTTAACCAAAAATAAGGCACACAAATAAGCAAGATGTAATCCATCATCAGAAAGGAACCAACAGTCAGACTCAAACTAAGGGAGAGCAAAGATACTAGAATTTTCAGAAAATTTTAAAATAACTACAATACAAATATATCAAAAGATCTGATGAAAAGGTGAAGATACGTAAGCAGATGGGAAACTCAACAGAAATGGAAACAAAGAAAAATGGAACTACCAGAAATAAAAAATGCAGTATCAGGAAAAAACAATTTTGATACTTCAAAAACCAAACTATGCTAATCAGAAGACAAGACTCAGCAGATCAGAGTGAGATAACTTGAAGTTAGGTCAAAAGAAACTAACCGA
This sequence comes from Condylura cristata, assembly GCF_000260355.1. Lineage (NCBI taxonomy): Eukaryota > Metazoa > Chordata > Mammalia > Eulipotyphla > Talpidae > Condylura > Condylura cristata. Next base: position 64,013,700 of record NW_004567107.1, on the reverse strand, counting down.
ATTGAAACAAAGAGAAGAGTGGGGGCATCTTTAAGAGATCTCTGGAATACTATCAGTCTAATGTATACTGATTAAGAAACAGGATAAGAGAGTGAGTGGGGCAGAATAAGATAACAGATAAGTGATAGTGGCTGGGAATTTTCCAAAAGTGGTAAAATATAAACCCACAGAAATACAAGTAACTCCAAGGTGGATACAACAACAACAACAAAAAATCATACAAAGGCACATCATAGTTAAAATCCTAAAAACAAAAGATACAGAGAAAATTGTCAAAAGGGAAGAGGCATACATAAGGAAAATACTGATAAACTGATGGGCAACTTCTCTACATTACACTATAAAGCAGTAACAGATCATCTATTAAAACAATCTAAATTAAAATATATTTTTCTATTTCTTAGCAGGAAATTCATTTCAAAATCTTAGTAGAAAGGGCAAAAAAAACCTCTTTAAAAATTAAATGAGTGCTCACAAATGGAGTAGTTTGGCTTGTCAAAGAAGGGTGTTTAGTTTTATTAAATCCTAATATTAAAAAAACAAAGTTTTATGTAGAAAAATAAACTTTTTAAATAAAATTAAATGGTAAACAAAATAAAATTTAAAAATATAATTGTAAATTTTTAAAAATTTAATGTTCTGGCCCTCCCTGGTGGCACAGCAGGTTAAAGCACAGCACTAAGAAGCTTAAGACACTTCTGCATGAGTTCGATCGCCGCATGCCCGGGAGGAGATCCACATGGCGTGGCAAACCTCTCCTGACCAGCCCGCTGCTCCCCTCAGCAACGTACTTCATCAATCTGCCTGTTCTGCGCCCCACTATGTCCCTGGTGAAATCCTCTCACCCTCCCACCCTCCGCATCTCTGACCTGTACCCCAATTCTGTATGAATAAATAAATAAATCTTTAAAAAAAAAATAATGTTCTATTACGCTCCCTGGTGGCCTAGGGTTTAGGTCTACCACCACTATGGCCGGTGGCTTGCATTGATCCCCAGCTAGGGAGCTGACCCACATATGGCAGAGCAGATCTCTTCTGTCTCACCTGATACTCCCTCAGCAGTGTATTTCAGTAAATCTGCCTATTCTGCTCCCCACTCTGTCTCTGGTGAATCCTCTTCCCCCTCACACCTCCGGCCTACACCCCAGTTCTTCTACACATAACTATATCTTTTTGAAAGGTTCTATATATACTTATTTTTTCCTAAATTAGAATCACAAGGCATTTTTCTAGGTCTTATAAAGAGTAATGAGTTTGCTGAAACATTTTTAAAATCCTTTAAGTAACTTCTGGGGCCTCCCTGGTGGCTCAGGGGTTAAAGACACAGCCTATTGGGCCCTCCCTGGTGGTGCAACTTGTTAAAGGGCAGCACTAAGAAGCCAGCCATAGCCCCTTCAGCATAAGTTCTATCCCTGCCCAGGGAGGTGACCCACATGGCACAGCAGACCTCTCCTGTGTAGCCCGCTGCTCTCCTTAGCAATGTATGTCGTCAATCTGCCTGTTGTGCTCCCCACTGTGTCTCTGGTGAAACCTCTCACCCTCTGCACCTCTGGCCTGTACCCCAGTTCTATATGCATAAATAATTAAAATCTTAAAAAAAAAAAAAAAAGACACAGCCTAGCAAGCTTCTGCCAGCCACTACAGCATGAGTTTGATCTCCTGCCAGCCATAGAGCTGACCCACATGGCGCTGACCACTGTCTTGCCCATTGCTCAATCTGCCTGTTCTTGTCCCCACTCTGTCTCTGGTGAATCTTCCCACCTCCCAGACCTCTGTCCTGCACCTCAAACCTTGTATGCATAAAAACATAAATCTTTAAAATAAATAAATAAATAATAAAAGTGACCTCTGAAGGGGTCCTCCCTGGTGGCCTAGCGGTTAAATCTCAGCACTATCAGCAAAATGGCCCACCTTGGAAGCCTGAGTTCCATCTCTAGCCAGGGAACTAGCCCACATAAGGCCTAGCAGACCTCTCCTATCTCACCCACTGCTCCTCTTAACAGTCTATTTCAGTCAATCTGCCTGTCTCTGGTGAATCCACTCACCTCCTCCCAGCACCTCTGACCTATACCCCAGTTCTTCTAGGAAAAAATAAATAAAATCTTCAAAAACAAAAAGTCACTTCTGAAAAATAACCTTTTTCTTAGATGAAACAAATGGAAAATGAGTTAACCGAAGAGGACTTATCTTTTAAAGGGACAAACTCCGAGAAAAGCCTGATTTAAACTGAGCCAAGAGTTTGCAGTATACATAAGGACAATGTTTTTGTTTGCTTCTTTTTAAAGATTTTATTTATTTATGCATACAGAACTGGGGTACAAGACAGAAGTGAAGGACTGTGAGAGAGTTCTCCAAAGACAGAGTGGGGAGCAGAACAGGCAGATGGATGAAAATACTGCTGAAGGGAGCAGCGGGTAGGTCAGAAAAGGTTTACCATGCCGGGGCAATGTTTTTAAACATCTTGGAAAAGTGAGTGTATAGTTCTTATCCTATTATATATGTGGTCACTGACATTACAATCAATTCAACCTCAGTTGAAAAGAATGAATGTGAAGGTAAATCAAATACTAACAGTAAAAAAGAACAGAGTGTAAGATCTAGTCAGCCCAAATAATTAAATAGAAAGAGAGGCATTTTAATATCCAGTCATGGGGTTGAGCGTTGCCTTCCTGGCCATACCCCAAATGCCCTAGAAGAATTACACACATCCCCTTTCTAATCCCAAAGAACCACCTAATTTAGGGGAAAGGAATTCGCAGGGCTGAAAATTAGGTTGTATCATCATATATTCCCTTGTTGACCAATAGCTACAAAAACTAGTTTTATGATAACAAAAATGATCATAAACTAATGAACATCAATGTAACTGGGGTGGCCATTTTTGGCCTGTGCACTCTATACAAGTAGGCCAAGAAACCAAGTCTATAAACAGAAGAATAAAATGGAGCACCCCCATAGAGAAAAGCAATAAGGAAAGGCTACATAGCTTCTTATAGGATTCTGATATTAGTTTCCTGGCTTTCTAGTTTCAGCCTTGAAAGGCCAGAGACTTACATGCATGCCTATAATACTGCCTATTAAATATTCTCCATATTCCCTTTCACGTGTATTCCTTAAACTATGATACCTAAAAAAAAATCAGATCCTGTACTCTAAAAACCCAACAAGCCACTGTAATTCAAGTAGAAACGTAGCAAACACAGTTCTTGACACAAAAAAGGGATACTCTTTCAAATTTTACTCACAGAAATATTTCTCACTATAAAATTTTGGTTAGGAAACTAAAGAGATGGAGGAAGTTCTAAAAAGTTAGTTTTCATTGTTTAGATGAATTTCAGTACTATACTGTAATCTCTCTGGATTGTTTAGCACAAATACATAATAACCTGGAGTCCAACTTATTTTCACTCCAATCATAAAGATGTTCCTGGACTCTTCCTGATGGCGCAATGTGTTAAAGCACCGCATTATGAAGCTCTCTGAAGCCACTGCTGCACAAATTCATCAATTCCCCAACAGGGAGCTGACCCACAGGGTGTGGCAGATCTCTCCTGACCCGCCCACTGCTCCCCTCAGCAGTGTTATTTCAGTAGATCTGCCGGTTCTGCTCCCGACTCTGTCTCTGGTGAATCATCTCAACCACCACACCTCTGACCTGTACCCCAGTTCTGTAAGCTTAAATAAGTATTAAAATAAAAAAGAAAAAAAAAAAAAGAGTTCCCAATGATTCAAGATAGAAAGCTTATCATTAAAAATAAGAATGCATAGGCCCTCCCTGGTGGCGCAGCGGGTTAAAGCGCAGCACTGAGAATCTGAAGCCACTTCCGCATGAGTTCGATTCCCGCCTGCCGCCTGCCCCGGAGGAGACCACATGGCGAGCCAGACCTCTCCTGGCCCGCCCGCTGCTCCCCTCAGCAGTGTACTTCGTCCATCTGCCTGTTCTGTTCCCCACTCTGTCTCTGGTGAAGCCTCTCAACGCCCCTGAGCCTCTGGCCTGTACCCCAGTTCTGTATGAATAAATAAATAAATCTTTAAAAAAAAAAAAAAAAAAGAATGCATAAATTTAAATTTTCATTTTTTCATATTTTTCTCTCCTTTATGCTTATCCTCTATCTGTTCTTTTTCCTTGTATCTGCTCTCTCTTTCCTTGAAAATGTTATCCAGAGGCAACTTGAGATCTGCCTTTCTACTGTCATTTGAATACTTGGAAACTATAATACTCATCAAATATCAATTGGAGATAGCTTACCCTGAAGATTTGATAACTGATCGGTTATACAAATTGTAAATTCCATACTTAAAAGGGATTTAACAAAACATAAACAAGTGCTTATGTGCTGTTTCTTTTTTCATTTTTGGACAATGGCAATTTAAAAGTTTAAAGCTGCTGTATAAAAGCACAATCAAGTTAAAACCACCCTGATTCAGCTAAGTGATACTATCAAGCGCAACCACTTATAATTATAACAACACACTGCTAAATGGTCTAGCAAAGCATTCTAACAATGACATGTTTTTTAAATGGAAAGTCATTTTTAAAACGATGTCATCTGGATATTCCTTGTGTTTAAATTCCTATCTTCTATAATATTTTAATATTTTAGGTATCTCCACTCCTCCAAGTAGATAATGAAGTTTATTAATATTTCATTTTGGAAGTGTCTATCTTAGAGAAAGATGATATAGTTTTGAATGCAAACTGTGACTATTACTGATATTTCCTTTTATTTTTTATTTATTTCCTTTTATTTAAAAGTTAAGAGGAGAACTAAATCAAAATAAAGTGTTCAAGGTTGAGAATTTTTCACACCAGACTTAAGACTGGGCAACAATAAGAATAGTAACTATTTCAAAAAAAAACTGCTGAAGAACAACAAAATGAGGCAGGGTCCCTTATTCACTCCTGGTGGTTTCAAATACAGTCACAACAAAGACTCTATAACACTCTACAAAGTTTAATCCATGTAAAGAATCCTTCAATAGTAATGTTACCTACAGTTCTTTGGTAGGTAACATTTTTCTTCTCAAACTGTTCATTTAAATAAACAAAAAGGAGCAATTACTTAATGCTAAGTGATTTCAAATTTTGCAATCAAACCATGATTCTTTATGTTCTACTTACCATGAAAATCTGCACCCAACTTCTTAGAAGCCATTTAGAACCTGAAAAACAAAGAAACATTACTTAGAAACATAATATAAACAAACAACTGAGATAACATAGCCAACAGTTATAGGAAAAACTACAAAGAAAAAACCAAAAGAGCAAAGGTTTTATTTTATTTATGCATACAAGAACTACAGTGTAGGCCAGAAGTGTTGGGGGTGGGGGTGGGGGTGAGAGGATGCACCAGAGACAGAGTGGGGAGTAGAACAGACAGAACAAGAGAACAGGTAGCAGTAAAATATGCTGCTGAGAAGAGATCAGGCAAAGTCTGCTATGCCATATGTGGGTTAGCTTCCTGGCCAAGAATCGAACTCATGTTGCAGTGTCTGAAGATTGCCTCATAGTGCTGAGACTTAATCCCTTGCACCTCCAAGGAGGCGCCAGGCATGTTGTGTTTTTTTTTTCCAAGATTTATTTATGCATACAAGAACTGGGGTACAAGCCAGAGTTACAGGGGGTGATAGGAGTCATCACAGACAGAGTGGGGAGCAGAACAGGCAAATGTACTGAAATACATTGCTGAAGGTAGCAGTGGATGGGCCAGGAGAGGTTTGCCACACCATGTGGGTCACCTCCCTAGCCAGGGATTGAACTCGTGCTCGGCAGTGGTTATAAAAGCTTCATAGTGCTGTGGTTCACCTACTGCGCCACCAGGGAGGGCCCAGGAATTTTTTTTTTTTTAAAGAAGTTTCAATCAAATGGGAATGGCTCTCTTAAAAAGGCTCAACCAAAAAGACAACTCACAGAATGGGAGAAAATATTTCTAAACCCTGTATCTGAGAAGAGACGACTAGCATCTAGAATAAATAAAGAACTACACAACTTAATTTTAAAAAACCAGTAAACAAACAGTAAATGGGCAAGAGGATTTGAAGAGTCAATTTTCAAGAAGATAGACAAATATACAAATGTCCAAGGTGTAAATGAGATGTTCGATATCATTACTGATTAAGTCAGGGAAATGCAAATCAAAAATCCGTGTCCCTAGTGGCACAGAGGTTAAAGTCTCAGCACTATCAACCTATCTCAGCCATTGAAAGATGAATTCAACCCCCAGCCAAGGAGCTAAACCACATGGCTATCTTGGAGCAAGGTCCAGAAGACAAAAGGGCAATTATATAAATGTTTCCATATTCTTCCCTTTCTCATATCATCAATAAATTACTAGTACATCAAATCAAACTCTACAAAGAGCTTCCTAATGCACAGTAGCAATTTAGTATCTCAGCATGCTATCACAGTCACACTTCTATGACAATAAGACCTGCAAACAGCAATTTCCCAATACAAAATAATTCAAGAAATTCTCCCAAGTACAGGAAGATGATGGTTTTAACAATTACCACTTTCAATTCTGAAAACAAAGTTAACAGTCAATGGTGTAAATACTACTGATGTATCAATATGAGGATATACTAAATTCATGAGAAAAAATTTTATTCTCTCTCAGGTCTCAAGAGACATTTAGGGGACCTCAGTGCCACTGGCATAATACCAATCTATAGCACTAAACAAAATGAGGGAAAATATCCAAGTTTCTAAATTAAATATTCAGTATTCACGATAAATGGCAGCATCATCTACTATATGCATTAACTTTAAAAATTTACCAACAAATATAAAAGCTGTTAATCCCTTTTGTTTGATTAAGTAATCCACCAACCCAAAAATCTAGAAACCATTTCCTATATTATATATAAAATTAACTGCAAATGAATCTAACTTCTCCCCCCAAAAAAAGAACATACTGGGCCACACACATGGCATAGGGATTAAAGTTAGCACTATTAGCTATCAACAGCCACTGGGGTATTAGTTCAATCTCTGGACAGGAAAGTTAACCCACATGGCACAGCAGACCTCTCCTGTCTCACCACCCCCCTCCCCTCAGAAGTATATTTCAGTGAATCTGCCTGTTCTGCTCCCCATTCTGTCTCTGGTAAACCTTCCATGCCTCCCACCCCCCTCCCACACACACACCTGTGGTCTATACCCCAGTTCTTGTATGCATAAGAAAGCAAATCTTTAAAAAAAAAAAAAAAGACATATGTAACTAGTGAAAAACTGTGACCTCAGAGAGAAAAAGAACAAATTGGAAGTAATACCTCAATTAATACAATATTCCTCTCTTTTATCCACAGGGATATGGTCCCAAGACCTCTAGTGATGCTTGAAACTGTGTATATAGTACTAAACTTTATGTGTAATATTCTTTCTTATGCATATATGTACCTATGAGAGTTCAATTTATAAACTGGTCACAGTAAGACATTAACAAGATTTTAATAACACTATCTGCCAATAAAATAGAACAATAATTATATTGTAATAAATCTGAATGTGGTCATTCTCTCTCTCAAAGTATCTTACTTGAGAATATTTGGACAGTGGCTGACCTCAAGTATCTGAAACCACAGCAAACAAAACCACAAACATGGTGGTGAGAAGGATTGATGAGCAACTACTGTATCTAGAAACATAAAAGTTGGCTGCAGGTTACAGGCTTCATGGAGGTTTAATAAGTTTCTTACTTTATTGTGATAAAGGATTAAATCCATGAAGAACTAACAATTATGAATGTGCCACGCAACCAGGCATTGCCACTGGTAAAGCAAAAACTATAGAGAACAAAACTATCAGGCAGAAACATTAAGGCAGATCTAGTTATGTCAAGAGCAACATATGAAAGCAAAATATGCCTTTTAAAGAACTTCACAAACACTTGGGTAAATATTAGACCACAAAGAAAATACCAATAAATTTCCAAAACTCCAGAAACAAGTCAGTAGCCAAAAGACCAAAAACAATAAATATAAAAATTGTGCTCTCCCTGGTGGCACAGTGGGTTAAAGCAATGCACTAAGAAGCTAAAGCCACTTCCGCATGAGTTCGATCCCTGCCTGCCCCGGAGGTGATCCATATGGTGCGGCAGACCTCTCCTGACCTGCCCGCTGTTCCCCTCAGCAGTGTACTTCATCTATCTGCCTGTTCTGCTCCCCGCTCTGTGTGTGGTAAATCCTCTCACCATCCCTGCACCTCTGGCTTGTACCCCAGTTCTGTATACATAAATAAATCTTTAAAAAAAATAAAAATAAAAATTACATCAGAAAACAAAAAAGTTCTACTATCAGAATTCTAAATTGCATCTTAATGAACTCAGGGCCAATGAGAGAATCAAAAAAAAAATTGCTGAAGATAATGACAATGAAAATACTTTTGGGAACCTGTAACAGGCAGCTAAAGAAACACTCAAGAGGAAAATTAATAGCAGGATTATAAGAGGAAAATACAAAGCATATCGACTTAATATCAAAATAACCACCTAAAGAAAATATATGAATGGAAACAGCAAAAATATCAGAAACAGGAAACAATAAAAAATCAGAAGATAATAAATAAGCCCAAATACTGGTTCTTCAGGAAATAGATAAATCATCCCAATAACTTATTTAAAATTTTTAAAGGAGAAAGGGGAAATAAGTGCACAAAATAGAGGAAATTAAAACATTTCTTTGTTCACCTCTTTGCAAATACATTTGGAAACCTGGATAAAATGGAAGACAGTCTATGAAAATATTATCAAATCTGACCCTAGCAGACAGAAATCTTAACCAGAACCACACTTCTAGAGGAAACAGAAAAAGTTATCAAACAGTTCTAGCTACCGCAAAGAAAGTTAACTCCAATGAGATTTTAATGGTTCCAAAAGCTGGGAATGAGTTTTTTTTTTTTTTTTTTAACCAAACGTGTATGTTATTCATGCTAAAAGAGAAAACTACAAAAAAAAAAATCTCAGATAGGAACACAGTTAAAAAATTTCCCAAAATAAAAAGGGCAAACCAAATTTAGTAATAAATTATAGGAATATGCTGTGTCCACATGGGATTTACTCCATGAATACAGGATAATTCAACAGTAGGAAGTCTGTTGATATAATTCACCATATTTTAATAATTTCAGTAGAAAAATCATATGACCAGCTCCTTAACATGTTTAAGAACAACAACAACAACAAAAAGTCTCTCTCAAAACCATTCAGAGCATGTTGACTAGTGAGTAAGCTACAGAATTCCCAATAAGCACAGGAAAAAGTAAAACAAAAGAAAATTTAAGACTTATTTATTTACTCATACAGAACTGGGGCACAAGCCAGAGGTGCAGGGGTGATGAGAGGCTTCACCAGAGACAGAGTGGGGAGCAGAACTGGCAGATGGACAAAGTTCACTGCTGAGGTGGGCAGCGAGAGGGTCAGAAGAGGTCTGCCGCACCACGTGGATCACCTCTGGGGCCTGGGATCGAACTCATGCGGAAGCAGCTGCAGCCAGCCTGCAGTGCTGCATGCTAACCTGTTGCGCCATCAGAAAAGGCCCAAAAAAGTCAAATATTATCATAATTGTTTAACAGTGTTGTTTAACAACAGATGAAAGTATAAAATGTCAGAAGATACTGTCCTGGGCAAATCCAAAATGAGAATGTTCTAAACTAAACATCATTCACATATACAATGACCCAGTAAGAAATATAATGCATACACACCATATATTTCAATAGGAAAGAAGTAGAAATACAGTTCAAGATAAAAATGGAGAACTAAAGTTGTATTGAGGGAAACAAAACTTACGCAACTGGAAAAATATATGATAATCTTGGATGGAACATACATTAAAGTCAATTCTCCCTAAGTTTCTATATAAATTTGGCATACTGGGGCCCTCCCTGGTGGCACAGCGGGTTAAAGCACTGCACTAAGAATCTTAAGCCACTTCCACATGAGTTCAATCCCCCCCTCCCCACTTGCCCCTGAGGAGATCCACATGGTGAGGCAGACCTCTCCTGACCCACCCACTGCTCCCCTCAGCAGTATACTTCGTTGATCTGCCTGTTCTGCTCCCCACTCTGTCTCTGGTGAATTCTCTTACCCTCCACATCTCTGGCCTATACCCCAGTTCTGTATAAATAAATAAATCTAAAAAAAAAAAATTGGCATACTGTAAATGAAAACTGGAATCTTCTATTTTAGTATTAATAGACAAGCTGATTCTAAAGGGCATATGAAAATAACTAGCAAAACCACCAAGAAAACTGCAAAGAAAATAACAGAGACTAGCCCATCACATATTAAAATAAGTTATAACAGGGCCCTCCATGGTTGCACAGCAGGTTAAAGCACAACACTAACAATCTAAAGCCACTTCAGCATGAGTTTGATTCCCACCCAGGAGGTGACGCACATGGTGCAGCATACTTCTCCTGACCTGCCCGCTTTTCCCCTCAGCAGTGTACTTCATCAGTTGGCCTGTTCTGCTGCCCACTCTGTCTCTGGTGAATCCTCTCATCGCCCCTGTACCTCTCGCCTGTACCCCAGCTCTGTATGCATAAATAAATAAATCTTTAAAAAAAAAATAAGTTATGACCCTCCCTGGTGGTGCAGCAGGTTAAAGCACAGCACTAAGAAGCAAAAGCCACTTCCGCATGAGTTCGATCCCTGCCTGCTCCAGAGGTGACCACATGGCATGGCAGACCTCTCCTGACCCACCCGGTGCTCCCCTAAGTAGTGTACCTCGTCAATTTGCCTGTTCTGCTCCCTGCTCTGTCTCTGGTGAATCCTCTCACCCTCCGAATCTCTGGCTTGTACCCCAGTTCTGTATGAATAAATCTTAAAAAAAAAAAGTTATAACAAATAGCACTGTACTGTACCAGCATATAATCAGATCAATGAAATCCCTAAAAATACCCCAACTATGAAGAATTGATCTACAATAGAGACCCAATGAAAATCTATGAAGACACAGGACCTGAGTAGCCACCCAAAAAAAAAATAAGATGGGATACTCACCTCATATTCCATATCAAAATAAAGTCTACATGGATCAAAGGTATAACATTATACAGCTATCCAAATATAACAATCCATTTTCACTTTATACAGAAAGCTAACGAATAAAAATAGTGTACATTTCTTAAACTTAAAATTCAATAAAAGGTCTGCCTTATGAAAAACTTATTAAATGAGGGTTTTTTAAGTCATATGCAAGTATTCTCACTAACTGAACTATTCTTGAAAATAAGGTTTTAGTTATTAATCAAATGGCAACTGTGATTCAATACAAAGTCATTTCACAGTCTTCATAAAAACATTGCAGCTGACTATCAACTCACTAAAACTTAAAAGGCAACAAAGATAATACATTATTATCAAGGCAAATTACTACCCAATCTGATTTCATAATAACTGCAGTTATGAACTCCAGCTACATAGACAGCTGATGCTAAGCAGTCAAAAGGAAAAAGATAAATATAGGATGGTTTCATTTATATGTGGAATATATACCAAAGGGTCAGACAAATAAACTTTGAAAGCTGACGATAAGATATGAGGCATCCTGGGCCTCCCTGGTGACACATGGGTTAGTTAGCGTTATCAATCTATTGCCAGCCACTGCAGCATGAATTTGATTCCCAGCAAGGGAGCAGACTCACATGGTGCAGACCTCTCCTGTCTCACTCCCTGTTCCTTCAGCAGTGTATTTCTGGTAGATCTGCCTGCTCTGCTCCCCACTTAGTCTCTGGTAAATCTTTACTCTTACCCCCACATATTTCTTGCCTACACTCAGTTCTTGTATGCATAAGTAAAATAAATCCTTTAAAAAAAAAAAAAAAAGGAAAGAGGGAGGGAAAGCAAGGCAAAAATAAAGAGTGGTAGATATTGACTTGACTAGGACCCCATATCCACTCCCCCAACTACAAACCTGGAACACCTGGACCAAGGAAAGAAAAGGAGAAAAAAACCTGAAAACAACTGGGAAAAGCTGAGACAGCTAAAAACCCCACAGAGAGAAACAAAGGTCAACAAGTTAACATGCATAGAGGGGAGCGGGATTACTAGAGATCCATGGGGATGAGACCTATGGGAAGGATAAGACTCACTCAGCCTTCTTGCCACTGCTGGGGGCAAGGAAGAGGCCTGACCACAACCTGTAAGAACACCGGGTCCCCTGACACAGCTGGAGGCAGGAGTGCTGGGGTCCCCTGACATAGCTGGAGGCAAGACAGCAGCACTCCCACCTTGAGCAGTGATTCTCTGATAGTGGAAGCCAGACAGGGAGTGGCAGCTAGCCAACAATGCCTGGCACTAGCCTTGGCGAGGGCTCCCCTCTGCTGCTGAAATAGGCAGGACTCTGGTGTGAACAGGGTGCCAGGACCTTAGGGACTGGGTTGGGTATGACAGCCTGTGCTCAGCTCCCAGCTATTAATTGGAAAAGCAACAGGGCATAGCCATGGGTGCTGAAACAAGACAGAACTCTGCTGTGAATAGGGAGCCTTGTGCTTTTGCTCCCCAGGACCTTAGGTGCCAGGCAAGGAATGACGGCTCCCAGCCATTAGCTGGAAGAGTGGCAAGGCATGGCCGCTGGCACTAAAACAGGCAAGACTGCCCTGAATGGGGCAGAGAAACCCTACAGTAACAATCAGCACATGGCACCTGTTCATAACAGAAGTTGGGCAGTGGCAGAGTTACCACTACTACTAGTGCACAGTACCTCATCCAAATTGGAAATCAGGCTAGAGGTGAGGCCACTGTCAGCAGGAGCACAAAGCCCCCCTAATGAAATCAGGCAACAGAGGGACCACCACCACCACCAAGAATGTGCATCCCCCAATCACAATCCCAAGCTAGGAATCTCACCAACCCAGCTTAGAAAGGAAACACAGAAGGAGGGAATCACCAGACATGGCACTCAAAGTCACCACCATACTTACAATGCCATCACCCTTGTGGAGGTTTGGCACATTAGTCCTTAACCTGGTCTGAATACCAGTCCTCAGCCACCCCAGAAGGAGCACCCAGAAAAATGCTGATAATTCTAGTAACAGAGTGTTTCAACACATAGAAAGCATTAGGAAACAAATGACAAGGAGAAGAAAAAACACAAATACCCAAGCAAGCCCACAGGGGAAAATTTCACCACAAAAAGATCAATAACCAGAATGAACAAAGATATAAAGAATTCTGGGAGAAGCAGTGAAAACAGAATAGATGAAATGGAAGAACAAATCAGCACCCTCAAAGACACAGAAATAAAGAGAATCAAAACAAAAAAGGAAAGAGAAGTAAAAAGGAAAAGGAATGAAGAAACTCCGAGAGCTCTCTGACACCATGAGGAAAGAAGATATCAGTGATAGGTCTCCTGGAAGGTGAGAAGAAAGGCCAAGGAATTGAGAAAATATTCACAGAGATAATTGAAGAGAAATTTTTAAGTATGAAGGAGATGAAAATAGAAATATAAGAAGCAAGAACGCCAAACTACCATGATGAAAGGAGAAATACAGCAAGACACATAAACAGTAAAGCTCCCAAGAATCCAAGACAAAGAGTAAGTAACTGACAAGAAGGAAGAAATAAATAACCTATAAAGGAAAACCAATCAGGTTAACGTCAGACTTTTCTGAAGAAACACTATGGGCAAGAAGAGTGGAGTGACATATTCAACAAATTCCAAGACATCAAATGCCAACCAAAAATAATTTATCCTGCAAAGCTCTCCTTCCTCTATGAAGAAAGAATAATAGACATTCTCAGACAAACAGAAACTCCACAGTTTTGTCACACGACTAAACCCCCACTCCAAAAATTACTACAAGAAGTCCTGAAGCTGGGGACCATCCCTGTTGGTGCAACAGGTTAAAGCACAGCACTATGAAGCTATTGCAGCCACTGAAGCACAAATTCAATCCCCAGCCATGGAGGTGACCCACATGGTGTGGCAGACCTCTTCTGACCTGCCAGATGCTCCCCTCAACAGTGCACTTTGTCAATCTGTCTGTTCAGTTCCCCACTGTTTCTCTGGTGAGTCCTCTCATCCCCCACACCTTTGGCCCATACCCCAGTTCTGTAGGCATAAATAAACCTTTTTTTTAAAAAAAAAAAAGTCCTCAAGCCAAAGCCAAAGAGGGATAAACAAGAACAGATCAAAACAAGGAATAAAAGCCCAAAAAGACAGACAAAATGGCAAATATAGGTGCCAATATATCAATGTTAACTCTAAATGTAAATGGTTTAAACTCAATATTAAAAAGACAGAGTTGTAGGCTGGATTAAACAATAGAACCCAACCTCCTGCTGTCTCCAGGAAACACATCTAACTACAAAAGATAAAAATAGAAAGGAAAGAAAAGCAGAATCATCCAGGATTCTTCTGTAAAACAAAAGGCCTACCATAAATGATTTCTGGCAATATTTTCAGATTAAGGGTACAAATAGTCTTTTATAAGTATGGACTTCTATGGTGTTTATGGCCTTACAGATATAAGAAATATTTACACTGTTGGTTATAAGAGCACAAACACATGTTATCTCTTGTTAGGGTTATGACTCACTCTAAGTAAACAGAGTCCACACCCATTCCTTTTTTAAGGGGAAAATGCTATTTGACACTAAACACTACTTAAATCTATAAGGAGTTAATACTAACCAGCTGATTTTAAAGTACAAAGAAGCAAAGTATCATACCAAAGTTTATCAACCACAAATTTAATTTTTCTGTTCTTCCAAAAGTTCTCATATTCAATGGATTACATCATTCTGACTACTCTGGTCATGTGAAATTTTAATAATTTTCCCCATAGAAACAATGAAGTAACAGAGATTTGCTCACCAAACTTGGGAACCTACACTCTCAAGGGAACACTGTGCTACAGTACCAAGGACCAAATAAAAAGATGCTAACTTCTCAGAATGTCCAGTATATTTTTTTTTTAAAGATTTATTTATTTATTTGTGCATACAGAACTGGGGTACAGGCCAGAGGCTCAGGGGCGGTGAGAGGCTTCACCAGAGACAGAGTGGGGAGCAGAACAGGCAGATAGACGAAGTGCACTGCTGAGGGGAGCAGCGGGCGGGTCAGGAGAGGTCTGGCTCGCCATGTGGTCGCCTCCGGGGCAGGCAGGAATCGAACTCATGCGGAAGTGGCTTCAGATTCTCAGTGCTGTGCTTTAACCCGCTGCGCCACCAGGGAGGGCCCCAATGTCCAGTATATTTAAGAGGAGACATTAAGTGCAATAAGGGATGTTACAAATTTTACAAATAATTAACTTTTATGCTAAATTAAACACCAAGAGATGCCTTTATTTACAGTTCTATCAAATGTTAAAGACCTAGATTACTCTGATTTTATGCAAACTATTTTAATAGAGAAAGTGAAAACAAATAAAGATCAGTAGTTTACAGTTTTATGTAGGATTTGTTTATCACCTGTCTTCTCCACTTGGCAGTAAGCATTCTACGGACAAGAACCACTTCTGTTTTTGTCCAGCACTGCACCAAGCACAGAGTGCCTGTAAGTAGTATAAGTAACTGCTGAGTGAAATACTGCCCAACTTACAAGTTATTAGATGAGATCACTATAATATTGATACCAAAATTTGTCAGGGATAGAGAAAAATAACAAAGATGTATACATTTATATGTATATTTATATATACACAACCAAATTCTAATTAAAGCAGTAGTTGAATTAAACAATGGTTGTAGGCAATTTTCCAGGAAAAAATTGTTCTCTTCAATATAAAACTTCAAAAGGAAAGAAAAAGGTGGAATGGAGGATATCTATAGAATCAAAAACAAATTAGAAACACATTTTAAGGGATCACAAAGTATAAATCTCACTTGGAGCCCAACTAAATAAACCAGGGCGGGGGGTGGAGGGGAAGACAGGAAAATATGAACAATAAACTGAATATTGATATATGAAAAAAGTTGATTTTTTAAGGGAGGATAATGATATTGTAGGGTTATTTTAAGTTCCTAGATAACACAAACATATATTTACAGATGAAATGATATAATAGGGGGGCCCTCCCTGGTGGCGCAGCGGGTTAAAGCACTGCACTGAGAGACTAAAGCCACTTCCGCATGAGTTCGATTCCCGCCTGCCCTGGAGGTGACCACATGGCGTGGCAGACCTCTCCTGACCCGCCCGCTGCTCCCCTCAACAGTGTACTTTATAGATCTGCCTGTTCTGCTTCCCGCTCTGTCTCTGGTGAATCCTCTCACCCTGCGCATCTCTGGCCTGTACCCCAGTTCTGTATGAATAAATAAATAAATCTTTAAAAAAAAAAAAAAGAAATGATATAATAGGAATGTGATCCAAAATAATCAGGAAGATGGACTGCATATGAAGTAAGATTGAGTTGGAGAGGAACCTAAATTTATGTTTGCAGCATTCTAAAATAAAAAGACAGGCCTCCCTAGTGGTGCAAGGGGTTAAGTCTTAGTACTATGAACCTATGGCAAGCCACAGCAGCATGAGTTCAATCCCTGCCCGTGTAGCAGACTTCTCCTGTCTCACCCACTGCTCCCCTCAGCAGTGTATTTCAGTCAATGTCCCTGTTCTGCTCCACACTCTGTCTCTGGTGAATCCTCTCACCACCACCCTCACCTCTGGCCTACACTTCAGTTCTTGTACACATATTTTTTTTAATTTAAGTAAAATATAATAGCAATTCTGAACTAGTTTTCCAGAAAATTACAGAGGAAGGGCCTCCCAATTCATTCTCTACTTCAAAATAGACAAAGATATTACAAGACAAGAAAACTATAATATCACTCATGAACACAAAAATTCTTTAAAAAATTTTAACAACTGAAATCCAGCAATATATAAAAAGATAATGTGTCAAGACTAACTGCAATTTTCCCCCCAAGAATGCAAGATTGGTTGAATATTAAAAAAAAAAAAAAAGAGTCCATTACATCAAAGAAAGAAAGAAAACTACATGACTATCTCATTACACTTAAAAAAAGTGTTTTGTACAAAATCCAATAGCAATTCCTGAAAAACTTTTCAGTAAACTTGAGAATATAAGAGAATTTCCTCCCTCAACTTGATAAAGGGCACCTATGGAAAACCAACAGCTAACTTAATACCTATAGTAAAAGACTTTCCCCTTTATTTTTTTAATGATTTTTTTTAAAGATTTATTTATTTATGCATACAGAACTGGTATACAGGCCAGAGATGCATGGGTGGTGAGAGGACTCACCAGAGACAGAGTGGAGAGCAGAACTGGCCGACTGATGAAGTGCACTGCTGAGGGGAGCAGCAGGCAGGTCAGGAGAGGTCTGCCATACCATGTGGTTCTGCACTTCCTGGGGCAGGGATCAAACTCATGCTGAAGTGGCCTTAGCTTCCAGATGCTGTGCTTTAGCCTGCTGCGCCACCAGAGAGGGCCCTTAAAGATTTATTTTTATTTATGCATATAACAATTAAGGTATAGGCCAGAGGTGCAGGGGGGTGAGAAGATTCATCAGAAAGAGTGGGAAGAACAAGCGGATCTACTGAAATACACTGCTGAGAGGAGCAGCGGGCAAGATGGAGAGGTCTGCTGCACCATATGTGGGTTAGTTCCTTGGCCGAGATCAAACTCAAGCTGCAATGGTTGGTGATAGCTTCACAGCACTGAGACTTTAACCCCTGCACCACCAGGGAGGCCCAATTTTCCCCTTTAGTTCAGGAATAAGGAAAGGATGCCCATTTTCATCATTTTTATTCAGTATTGTACTGGAGGTTCTAGCCTGTACAATAAACAAGAAATAAATGTCATGCAGTGGAAAAAAACAAAAACCATCTTTATTTACAGGTTTATAGAAAATCTAGTAGAATCTAAGAAAGTACTAAAGCCAATAGAGTTTAACAAGACTAAAAGGCATAAGACATAACCAATATTTATATATTAGCAAGGAACAATCAGAAATTTAAATTTTAAAATCACCATTTACAAAGGTACCAAAAAGTATGAAAGACTTAGGAATATATCTGAACAAAAACAATGTGAAAACCTGCACACTGAAAATTACAAAACATTGCTGAGAGAAATTTAAGAAGACCATCTTACTCCAGTCAGGCAGCTTTAACAAAAATGCCACACATAGGTAGTTCATAAACATAGAAATGTTTTTCTCAGTTCTGGAAGCTGGGAGGTCTAAGATTAAGGCCTGATTCATTGACACCTGTCTATACCTATAACTTTACAAGGCCACAGATGGGTACAAGTAACCTAGCTTTTTTAAAAGGCACAAAAGCCTCTTTTTTTTAAGGCACAAATGCCCGTCATGAGGGTTCCTTCCTCATACCTAATCACCTCTCAAAGGCCCTACTTACAAATACCATCACACTGGGAATCAAGTTTCAACATATATATTTTACAGGTATACAAATACTCAGTCCATAGCAAAGACCTAAAGAAATAGAAAGGTATACTTTGTTCATAGGTTATAACATTCAATGTTCTAAGTATATCAATTCTCCACAAAAAATACAATCCCAATCCAAATCCTAACAAGCTTTTTGCAGAAATTTTGACAACTCTAAACTTCACACAGAAATGCAAAGGAGATAGATACAAAACAACTTCAGGGAACTGGTTTCAGAAATTATACAGCTACAATTATCAAGACATAATGTGACTGAGTTTGTCATAAAGATAGACCAACAGAACAATAGAAGCCAAAAATAGTTTCACAAACATATTTCAACATTTTCTAAGATGCAAAAGAAACTGAACAGAGAGATGCTAGAACAAATGGATACCTATGTGCAAAATTAAAAAAAATACAAAGCTAAATAAATACCTTCCAACCATACCTCACATCTCAGAGAAATTAATTTGACATAAGAGAAAATCTTTCTGACCTTGGGTTATGTAAAGATGACAGATAAAACAAAAGCACAAACCATAAAATAAAGTGAGGACATCATCAAAATTGAAAAACTTCACTTCAAAAGGAATGTTAAAGAGAATAAATAACTAACCCAAATGAATGGACTAGATTTTAAAACATCTGTTTAAAAATCTAGAAGAAAAACAGAAAACAAAATAAGTGATTAAGAAGTTTAGAGGGCCCTCCCTGGTGGCACAACAGGTTAAAGCATGGCATCTTGAAGTTGTCCACAGCCACTACAGCACAAGTTCAATTCCTGGCCAGGGAGGTGACCCACATAGTCTGGCAGACCTCTCCTGTTCTGTCCACTGCTCCCCACTCCTCATTTGGTGAATCCTCTCACCCCCAAACCTCTGGCCTATACCCCAGTTCTTATATTCATAAATACATAAAATTTAAAAGTTTAGAGCAAGAAAGGATTTGAATTTCAGCTCTACTACTACTATTTTTATATCCCATGAACAATTAACATCTCTGAGCTTTCAGCACCCAAATAGTATCCCAATGGGGATTATAACTACTTCATAGCATTACTATAAAAATTAAGTAAAATAATGTATGTAAGGCGCTTAGAAAAATCCTAACACATGGTATGTTCTCAATAAATGTTAATTATACAGGGCCCTCCCTGGTGGCGCAGCGGGTTAAAGCACTGCACTAAGAAGATTAAGCCACTTCCGCATGAGTTCGATCCCCGCCTGCCCCGGAGGTGACCACATGGTGTGGCAGACCTCTCCTGACCCGCCCGCTGCTCCCCTCAGCAGTGTACCTCGTCGATCTGCCTGTTCTGCTCCCCACTCTGTCTCTGGTGAATCCTCTCACCCTCCGCATCTCTGGCCTGTACCCCAGATCTGTATGAATAAATAAATAAATCTTAAAAAAAAAAAGTTAATTATACAAATTATTTTAATAGTGGCTATTTCCAAGGTTGGATTACTGGCAATTTTTATTTCTTCTTTTATACATTTCTGTAGTCTGCGTTTTTGAAGTAACTATATATTACATATACCAAACAATATTAATTTTTTTTTAAGATTTATTTATTTATTCATACAGAACTTGGGTACAGGCCAGAGATGCGGAAGGTGAGAGGATTCACCAGGGACAGAGTGAGGAGCAGAACAGGCAGATTGACAAAGTACACTGCTGAGGGGAGCAGCAGGCGGGTCAGGAGAGGTCTGCCGCACCATGTGGATCTCCTCCCAGGCAGGCGAGGATCAAACTCATGCAGAAGTGGCTTAAGTTTCTTAGTGCAGTGCTTTAACCCACTGCGCCACCAGGGAGGACCCACAATATCAATTTTTAAATCCTTCAAATGAATACAAACCTAAGTTTTTATGAAATCACTAAAATGATTACACACACAAAATAATCATTTCAAGGAATTTTATATTTTGGTATTCTAACTGTACATAAGAGGGGAATATATTCTAAGAATATAAAGAACTGCAAAATTTTAATTTTATTTTCCTTGAAACATTAATAACAGCATTACTATTTTAAAACCACTTATGTGTATGTACTATATGCCAAATTAATTATTATGTTTACACTGTAAGGTCCAAGATTTTTTATGTGAGAAGGAGGAAAAAGGTAAAATGTTTTAAAAGTTATGGGGAAACCCATAATTCTTAAATGTGAATGGCTAAGTACAAACCAAACGTGATTTTTTAAAAATGTTATTTGTAGGAGCAAGGCCATCAATAAGCATTCCCAGCATCCAACTTCTGATATATCAGTATCATTTCTGCATTCACTGTTAGAGAAATTGTTGCTTTCACATGTGCAAGAAGGAATTCATTAAGCCACCTGTTTTGCTCAAAAGCCAATCTTTCAAATATAGGAAACAAGTTAAAAGGTTTCCAATTTGAAATGGCTCCCACTGGTCAAAGATAAAACGACTTGTGCATCAAGATAACTATTTCAAACACATAGTATAAATCCACAAGTGTGTGATGATATTGAAAGAATAGATCTTCACCAAAAAGTCAAAAACAAACCAAAAAAAAACTAAAAATAACCTGCTATCATTAGAAATGACTATTTTACAGGCCTCCATGGTGGGGTAGGCGTTAAGTCTCACCACTACAGACTAAGTTCTATCCCCAGCCAGGGAGCTACCACACATATGGCACAGCAGACCTCTCCAGTCTTGCCCACCATTCCACTCAGCAGTGTATTTCAATAGATCCACCTATTCTGCTCCCCACTCTGTCTCTGGCAAATCCTCTCACCCCCTGCACCTCTGGCTCACACCCCAGCTTTTTTATGCGAAAGTAAATAAAATTCTTAAAAAAAAGAAAAAATGGCTGTCATACTAAGTCTTCACTTGGAAACTAGCAATTTAAAAAAAGGCACTAATTTTGCCTTTCCAATAGTAATTACATTTCAAAGTATACCTGCTAGAGAAAGTGCTTCTTTACAAAAACAATACTTCATAAACAAATAATGACAGATAGACCATGACACAATTTTATGACTTCTAATTAATAATTTATTCAACAAAGTATCATCAAGGGATAAACTATTTCACTATTAGGTGAAAGTTAATAAGTAACTTTATAATTGAAGGATTAGTCTGACACAGTATGAACCATAACTAGAATCACTGAAGGTGGAGGTGGACAACCATTCTTTATGATGTGATGCAAAAGGAAGTATACAGAACCACCTAAGTGATACTGCTCCCCAAACCTCAAAAAATAAAACTAGTAGTTTATAAGAAATAGATTAGCAAGTAAAAAGACAACACTAAAACTAATCCTAAGTGCATGATATCTATAAGACAAACGGCTGATTTTCTCCAATGTATCACTAAAAAGTGTTAATTATCACATAATACAAGAGACTTCAGAGAAATACAAACCAAATAAATAAGCATGGATCTTATCTGAATCATGAATGGAACAAACCAACTATAAAGTGATATTTTTAAAACAGTAAGAGAAATACTAAAATAGATGGTACAGGATTTTATAAGGATTACTAATAGTCATTAAATGTGATTAACAGCATGGTGGTTGTTTTTAAAAGAATGAATTATCAGGGCCCTCCTTGGTGGCACAATGGGCTGAAGTGCAGCACTGTAAGTTATCAGTAGCCACTGTGGCACAAGTTCGATCCCCAACCAAGGGGGTGACCCACATGATACAGCAGATCTCTCCTGACCCACCTGCTGCTCCCCTCACAGAGTACTTCTTCAATCTGCATGTTCTGCTCCCCACTCTGTCTCTGATGAGTGCTCTTACCCCCTCACATCTCTGGCCTATTCCCCAGTTCTGTATGCATAAGTAAATAAATGTTTAAAAAAAAAGTCTACGATGTGCTTTTTATCACTTCCCCTATTGCTCAAAAAAAAAAAAAAAAAATGATTTAGAGCCTCCCTGATGCCCTAGGGGTTAAGTTTCAGGGCTACACCATGGCCTATGTTTGATCCCAGGCCAGGGAGCTAACCATCAGGGCACAGTAGGCCTCTGCTGTTTCACCCAATTTTCCTTAGCAGTATATTTCAGTAGTTTTGCCTGATCTGCTCCCCACTCTGTCTCTGATGAATCCTTTCACAACCTTCCCAGATACTTTTGGCCTGAACCCCAATTCTTCTACAAAATAAATATAAATCTTAAAAAAAAAAAATCTGAAGACTTTTCCAAACTGGGTAATAGATAGTCTTAATACTATTTTCTTAATATTCTCTGCTGTGTCTTCAACATCCACAATACCTAAAAAACAGAAATTTAAGACATTTTTAAAAAACAATAGGAAGTAGTCTTAATAGTAACTAAGACTAAACAATCACCTGGTATAATAAAGAATCTGGCTAGCCTTTGTCACTGGTTGGTTCCTGGGAAGTATGCGCTAAATTCTTAGTATTTTCCCAGTCACAAAAATGTCTGTTTCTCTACAGTGGGCCCCTCAGTCCACACTTGACAGTTTATGTTAATGAGGCAATTTCCTTTGTGTCCTAAGATAATTTATGCCAAGATGTTTTAGATAAAGACTGACCATATTAAACAGACCAATCACCTGGTTTAAACCATAGCATGTACTTGACCTTCAGGGAAGAGGGCTGAAGTTGAATCATCCTTGTGAGCAATGATTCAATGATTCACGCCTATGTAATGAAAGCCCAATAAAAAAAAAACTCTGGACATTACAACTCAGGTAAGCTTCCACAATTAACAATACTCTGCATATTGTAACACAACAATGGACAGAATGGTGACAAATCCTGATTCCAAAGGAGAGGACACAAGCCTCCCATGAGACCCTCCCAGACTTTACCCTAAACATCTATTGATGAGGCCTTATTTGTATCTTTTTTGCTATCATAAAATTTTACTGTAACTATACTCAACTTTCATGAGTTCTATTATAACAGGGTGGTCCCTAGGAAAAGAAGTTCCAGGTTCCCTGCCCCACCCAGAAGAAGGGTGAAGCTGAGCAGAGAAAACAAGGTATCAGAAGAAGGAAGCAGGATGGAGAGCCAGAAAGAGACCTGAGAAAGCCACATAGAGCAGAGAGACATGAAGTAACCGTGCTTATTTCTTGTCTCTGTGCTGGTTGAAACAGATATGGGTGAGAGACCTGAAGGGAGGTTGTTGACTATGGCAGCCTTTATCTTAATTTTGATTTTGCTCTTTTCCTTCAAGACTTGTCTGGCCATGTCTGACCCTTTTCTATGGATCCAGACCAGAAGGTGCTTTAGGCTCATGGTGGGGTTTCAGGCCTTGCTTTGGACTAACCCCTTTTGGGTGGACTTTTACCCGCAAGGGAATGGGTACTTCAGGTGTTTGTCTTAGAAATCATATTGTCTTTTCTGTATTGTATACTCATTGTATTAAAGTTCCTTCCTTGTATTAAGGTTTAAAGTTCCTTTCCATTAAAGGTTTTTATGTCTTGTCTTGATGCGGCAGATGGCAGAACCTATTTAGAGCAGGCAGGTTTGGGGATTCAGGAGTACCCCTCTCTTCCTGCTCTGTGACACTATGAGTCATGCTAGCAAATTATCAAACCGGAGGACAGACTGGGAGCCCCCAAACTTGTATCCTGTTTCAGCTGTGTGGCCTGGGAACTCTTAAGCTTGTGGTTGATGTCTGAAGTGAGGACACTCCTCTGAATGACCATACCCTTACTTAACCTATGTAGCTTGGGTAGTTAGTGTCAGAATTGCATTATGAATCTGTAAAAGACATTTTTAAAAAGTGAGGAAATGCTTTAATATGACATTTTAGAATGAAGACTGGATTTAATAACAGTATTGCAGTTATTTTTTAGAAAGTTAAACAATTAAGTATTCCAGTGTAAAATGTATGTAATTTAAAAGTATTCCCCCCCCCAAAAAAATTCAGACAGCAAATGACACTTGCTAAATTTTGTGAATAAGATACCCCCAAGGGAGCATACACAATTACAAATACAACTTTTCAGATTTCATGGTCCATTCACTCAACATTAATTCAATGTGCACCAACTACTATTTGGTAATGTTAAGTAAAAGCAGAATTGTCCACAGAAACAAGATAAAATTCCTCATTAAAGTTATTAATTCAAGGGCCCTCCCCCGTGGCACAACAGGTTAGGACGCAGCATTGCAAGCTAGCTGTGGCCAAATTCAGCCCTGGAGTTGATCCACATGGTGCAGCAGACTTCTGTTTCACCTGCTGCTCCCCTCAGCCATATTCTTTGTTGATCTGCCTGTTCTGCTCCCCACTCTGTCTCTGGTGAATCCTCTCACAGCCCCTGCACCTCTGGCCTGTACCCAGGTTCTGTATGCATAAATAAATAAATCTTTTTTAAAATGGTAATTATAATGGAGAGATAAACATTACATACAAAAAATTACAGAATATTTGCTGGAAATGCTAGTATAACCTAGCATTAACCTAACATTAACCTAACCTAGCATTAACCTAACCTAACCTAGTATTAACCTAACAGTGGGAAGTATCATGCTCCTAAATGAAGCAAAGGGCAAAATTGTATAGCTTTCAAAACTGTGTTAACGACTTCTGCAGTTTTCAAAGTACTATCACTTACATTACCTTATCTGATTCTCAGATAAGATTAAATGCTATTAAATATAAGCACATATTACTAACCTTGTTTTATAAATTAAAAAATTCCAGACTGAGAGGGTTGGTTTTTCAATGGGAAACCAGAACTTAAGATCTTTCAACTCACCATCCAGAGTGTGTCCATTACAATGCAATCTCTCATGGCATTATTTTGAAAAGATACTATTTTGAAAAGCTTATTATAATAAAGTAAAACCAGGGGCTTGATAAATCTTTAAAAAAAAAGAATTATTTGGAAATACAGTAAACCTTGATGAAAGAAATCAAATTATTTCCAATTCTGAGAAGGCATCAACTACCCTAAAATCCACTGTTTAGTAATTTGTATTTTGGCTGACATTCGACTTTGAATTCCACACATAATCACTTCTAAGATCTCATGTAAAATGTAATAATCTACCAGAAGAAGGAAATGGGAAAATTACTGCACATATCCTACCCCTACATTTGTAGAAATGTTAACAATCCCAAACTACAGTAACATGGTAGGATTAGGCAGGTTCCATTCTATCAATGATGCAAAAAATGAGAAAGAGAATGCAAACTCTGCCTGGGACCAAGACAGGATCATGACATGAGGTGCAGCGTAAAAAAACCAAAGTCATCCTGACCTTGAGCCTCCAATGGGTTATCAAGGTAGGGTGGGAACAGGCCAGTCAATTCCAAACAGACAGAAAAGATAGGGTAGTTGAAGACAGCTGAAGACTGTTTCCTATCCAAATCTTTAGGTTTGTTGCTCCCTTCTAATACTCCATCAACTCTGATAACTAAAAATTTCCAGTTACACTATTCTACATATTATGAGAGACATTGTAAACTGTTGAAAATCTAAGGACAAGGACCTCCCTGGTGGTGCAATGGGTTAAAGCACAGCACTATGAAGCTAAATGCAGCCACTTTAGCACAAGTTTGATCCCTGGCCAGCAAGGTGACCTACATGGTGCTGCAGACCTCTCCTGTACTGTCAACTGCTCCCCTCAACTGCTCCCGCACCTCTGGCCTATACCCCTATCCTTGTATGCATATATAAATAAATATATCTTAAAAAAACAAAAAGAGGCCCTCCCTGGTGGTGCAGCGGGTTAAAGCACAGCACTGAGAAGCTAAAGCCACTTCCCCATGAGTTTGATCCTCGGCTACCCCAGAGGTAACCACATGGTGTGGCAGACCTCTCCTGACCCACCCGCTGCTACCCTCAGCAGTGTACTTTGTCACTCTGCCTGTTCTACCCCCTACTCTATCTCTGGTGAAGCCTCTCACCACCCCTGAGCCTCTGGCCTGTACCCCAGTTCTGTATGCATAAATAAATAAATCTTTAAAAAAAAAAAAGAAAAAGAAAATCTGAGGACGTGCCTTTCACAAATATCAAGGATGTACTGTATTATCACTATACAATTTTTGCAGTATATTTAAAGTCAGATGGATGGTTTATATTTCAATGGGTTCCTTGTCAGAATCAAACAGCTCTTTAGAACAATTTACTAAAGTCAAAATAGTTCCTAGTCATTTTATGAGGAAAAAAATTTTCTTCTGTGGTTTCCTATTTTTAAAGGCATATCTATATGTAAAGACACAACCTATGTATGAGGTACAACTCAAGTTTCTATTAAAACTCCCTGGCCCTGTTATTCTGAAGACAGTAAAAGCAACTCCTGGAAAGCTTACCTTTCTAATCAAGTAAATGCTGAGACTAAATGTCAGACTAAATGCCACATTACAGAGACATATACTATTTACATATCCATACCAACAGTGGGTTATTAAAATAGACTGCCTAGAAGATTTCTTAATTATAATGAAAAAAAAAAAAACCACAAACCTTTGATAAAAGGCTGAAAAATTCAATTCATTAAAATATGAACTTTTCTCACCAAAAGCTATGAAGAGATGAAAAAGAGAAATCAAGAACTAGGAGAAAATATCTACAACCAGGGCCTTCTTGGTGGCCTAGGGATTACGTCTCAGCACTACCACCACAACAACCTGAACTCTATCCCGGATCAGGAAGCTGACCCACATATGGTACAGTAGACGTTTTCTGTCTCACCCACTGCTCCCCTCAGCAGTATATTTCAATAAATCTGCCTGCCCCACTCTATCTCTGCCTCACATACATATACACACATTTCTGGCCTATACCCAGTTCTATGCCAAAAAAAAAAAAGTATCTGCAACCAATAATTATAATAGACACTATATAAAGAACTCTTAATCAGAAAAAGAGAAACAACTCAAAATAAATAAACAATCCATACATACACCTCTAAAAATTAGAACAAGCAGCCAGTGAAATGATGAAAAGATGTTCAAATTCAGTAAATGCTAAAGAAAATAGGTAACATTTCAAATCCAAATTGGGTAGAAAAAAATTTAAAAGTCTGACAATATCAAGTGCTGGAGAGGAAGTAATAGGAACCAAAACACACTCTAGCTCTTGACTCAGTAACCACAAGATTCACAATTACCATGAGAACATCAGTGACTCAAACTGGAAGCATTTTGTAAGCATTAAGCAACTGATAATGACCAAGCCAGAATTCTGAGAAGACAAGTCTAATACAAAGTTTGGCCCTTAATTCTCGGTTCAATCTCATTCATCTATATATATAAGAAAACATCTAGTCCTTCATCCAGTTTATTTTGTAAAGTACGAAATATTCAGGTATCCATTTCCTTCTAGAAAACTGATGACATCTTACGTCACTAAAATTTTAATTAACTATCATTCCAACTACACTACTGCTTCAAGGAGAACAATTAGTTTAAAATGGCATTACTTTAAAACTAGTGCTTTTAATTTAGATTTACCTGACAGGATCAGGAATGTTCACCTATGACCACCTAAAAGGAAAAATTTGGCTAACAGAAAGCAGCAGGAGCAATGAAACTGGACAAATAGGAATTCAAATTCAGACTCTACTTTAAATAGTTGCAACCTTAATAAAATTATTCAATTTCTCTGACCCTCAACACCTGAAAAGCAAGCAGATTACAATCTGCCTACCTAAACAAACTGGAAAGATTATGTTTATATAAAGTACTTAATAATACAAAATACCATTTTCTTTGCAAAACTTGCAATGCTTACCAAACATTTTTTTTTTAAAGATTTATTTATGCATCTAGAACTGGGGTAGAGGCCAGAGGTGCAGGGAGGGTGAGAGGATTCACCAGAGAGAGTGGGGAGCAGAACAAGCGGATCGACAAAGTACACGGCTGACGGGAGCAGTCTGCAAAACAGAAGTATGCTTCGCCTTGTGGGTAACCTCCCTGATCCAGCATTGAACTTCTGCTGATATGGCTGCAGCTAGCTTTGTAGCGCTACACTTTAACCCGCTGAGCCACCAGAGCGCGCCCCAGTCAAACCCTTTTAAAAACCTGAAAATGTAACTTTCAATTCACAGAAAAATTACAAGAAAACTCTGCACTGCAGGTTGAAAGAGTAATACCCTGTTTCTCTAACTTAAAGACTGCTTTCTATAAATTAGATTATGTAAAAGAACAGATTTTCACTTATCTTCATATTAAGCGAGCATTCCCCATACTATAAACTAAAACACTATTGATTCCTAAGTTTCAACACGAAGTATTTTTGATTCTTAGAGAAAGTTTACTTACTACCTTTTGCATTTCTTGAGAAAGAACTGTCTAAAAAAAATTACCAGATTAATAATAAACTGACAGTTTGTTGATTGTTTTTTGTATGTTTTGGTTACTCATACAAAGAACATATACTGACAATCTACATTTGAAAAAAGTCTATGCATTCAACAACATTTTACAGAACAGAAAAATTTATGATACTGGCATCAATACTCTGGACTA
Source organism: Condylura cristata (assembly GCF_000260355.1). Lineage (NCBI taxonomy): Eukaryota > Metazoa > Chordata > Mammalia > Eulipotyphla > Talpidae > Condylura > Condylura cristata. Next base: position 63,984,917 of record NW_004567107.1, on the reverse strand, counting down.
ATGATTCTATGTATGAAGTATATACACTATATAATGATTATATAATGTGTGTGTGTATGTGTATATATATATATATGTGTGTATACATATATATATATGTGGTATACATATGGGAGGTATATATATACACACACACATATATATAGGGTCCCAAAATTTAAGTCATTGATTGAAATTTTGAACATATTCACCTTTTTATATATAGATAAGTATTGTGAATACTTTCTCAGAGTCAAGATAAAAAGGACTAGAAGGACCCTCCCTGGTAGCGCAGCGGGTTAAAGCACAGCACTGAGAAGCTAAAGCCACTTCCCCATGAGTCTGATCCCTGGCCACCCCAGAGGTAACCACATGGCGTGGCAGACCTCTCCTGACCCACCTGCTGCTCCCCTCAGCAGTGTACTTCATCGATCTGCCTGTTCTGCTCCCTGCTGTCTCTGGTGAAGCCTCTCGCTGCCCCTAAGCCTCTGGCCTGTACCCCAGTTCTGTATGCACAAATAAATAAATCTTTTTAAAAAAAAAAAAAAAAGACTAGAAGATCTCCTACCAGCCTGAGTATTCAGGTGCCTCTTTTTTTTTTCTCCTTTCCCTAATAATAAATAAAGTGCTAGTGGACTTTCCATTCTAGAACCATGGCCCAATTTACCCAAAATCTGCAGAAGGCTCTGGTGGCTGCTTTGACTTACCCCAAGCCTCTACTGGCCACATGGCATTATGCCAAAGTTGAACTGTTTGCTCACCCTTGCTAAGATGCCTACAGCTATTCAGAACCAAGGGGAAAATGAGTGCTAAAACTAGTAGCTTCAAACAACTCATAGTTAAATGAAGCTCTGCAGAATGGTTTGGTTGACCATTGAGGTATGAATGTGGTTTTATGGCCCTGAATTCATAGGCAAGTGTGGCACCATTGACTATAATGTTTAAAGACCAATCTTTAATATCTGATTATATATGATTTATTAGTTGAGTGTTCTTAGGCCATGTTTGATCAGACTATCTGAATAATGTATCAAAAAAAAAGGATTAGAGATAAAGTCAGTTTAAGTGAACTAAGCACCATTGATGACAGTTGTATACACACCTAGTATCTCAAGATACTGGTCCTGTCTTCTTCAAAATCAAAATGAAAAATATAATCTTTTAGATACACAAGTTCAGAAATTCTTTCATTTTCTTCTTTGTTTTCATTTCTAAAATAATATCTTTTCTCCCAAGGAGGCCATAGCAAATTAAGAAACTATTTGTCATAGACTGATAAAGATGCACTGATGAGAAACATTAATTCTGTTTTCTAATTATAAGACTCTTATGAAAAGTAGCACACAATAGGCAACCAATATTGTATAAATAACAATGAAATAGGATGGATTACAAACACAGTTTTAACTTAAAAAATTCTACTTAAAATAACACAAAACATTATAATTCTTTAAACTTTGGACATTTCACTTTCTTTGCTTTAAGGTAATACAGAAACTGCACTGTTTGGGACATTAACTAGAAAGAGGTAGCTATCACCCAAAGTGCCCTTTTTTCCTCACCATCAAACGTGACAAAATTTTAAACTGAAATATCTATCACATCTGTCCATTTTCAAATACTACCTCTAATTAGAACTGAAGAAAAAAAAAAGTACTAGAAAGGTGGGTTTAGAATATATTTAATGTAATAACTTCCAAATCTGGTTTTGCAACATCCCACGGTGTCTAACATCTATCAAAACTTTATTCCAATTTGATTTAAAATGCATGTTTACACTCAGTCATATCTTTAAGAGTCTAGTCTGAAAACAAGTAAAGGTGGCCTATAATACACAAAGGTCAGAGGTGAGTGATTATAGATCAACTACAACTTAATGTTCCACAAAAAAGATTTGGAGCTGTTTCTGAGGCCGAGGTGGACTTAGGTCCCCACCCAAGAAACAAACATAAAAGGAAAGATATATGTACCTTAAGACCAGAAAAGTCGATGATCCCCAAACACCACTCACACCAGGTATGGTCACCTCCCTTTTCCCTGATCTCATCCCCTCATGAAAAATTAAATTTTACCACCGGCCCCCAATTCACCCCCAATTCCCCAATACTTATCTTTACTAAAACCTGGATTCTGCTCCCAAACATCCTCTAATTCCCATCGACTCTCACACCAGCTACATAGATGTCTTGACCTCCCAGTAGGGTTTCAGTAACCTTAACTACACTCAATTTCCCACATCTCATCCGCCCTCCCCGCCCCTTCAACTCAGTTCCACTCACTCCGACCCTACTCCCAGAATTCTCTCCTAGTCGAGCTGTCCGACCCCTTCTACCCATCCCCTCAGTAGCAGTTCCTTCCATTTTGCCCGGCCTCCAGCCACCACTCAGGATCCCTCCCCCATCCGTCACCCAGTACCGGCCCCCTCCCCCAACTCCGCCCCTCTCCCTTCTTCCCTAAAGGCCCCCTCACCTGAACGCCGATGCCGCCGCCGTCCCAGAAGCCGAAAGGTACTGGCGTTGGCCGGCCTCTCAGGCTTGGTTCCCACAAAGCTCCTGACGGTCCTTAAGGAGAGTGAACACCACCACCACGAACTCTGCCCGCCCCGGGCCAGGCAGTCACCGTAGCCACCGCCAGTACCACAGCCGCCATGTTGAAGTCCTACTTCCCTCCTCCTTCCCCTCGTCGCTCCGCCCTTACGGCGTCTGACGTCAAGGCGCGGCGCTGCACCCGCCCGGGCCAATGGGAGGAGCCGGCGGTGACGTAACTAATCTATCTTCTGTTGAAAAACTCCAGCTGCCTTGACTGCTGCGATTGGAATGATTGAACCTGCTGATCAAAGGGAGGGCGGGATGGAAGGGATCACTAAGCTAGTAAGGAGTAATGACCGGAAAAACTGCTCTGGTGGGAACCCAGAGTTTCTTGAACTGCGATATGACTCACAAAAATTTACCAATGAATCCTGGGATGTCTGACTTCTGGTCCCGGGTGAGTGACCTGGTGGTACACATCCTACCCTGGTGGTGAGTGACCTGGTGGTACACATCCTACCCTGGTGGTGAGTGACCTGGTGGTACACATC
>NW_004567107.1:63950593-63981759 GCF_000260355.1 Condylura cristata | reverse complement strand
GACCTGGTGGTACACATCCTACCCTGGTGGTGAGTGACCTGGTGGTACACATCCTACCCTGGTGGTGAGTGACCTGGTGGTACACATCCTACCCTTTCTCATTCTCACTTTACCCATTTATAAATGAGTGGGTTGAAAGATAACTTCAACCTTCCTCTTATTCTGATATTCAGCAGTTTAGATCGGGTAATCCAATCACAAGCCTTTAAGTGCCTTCTGTGATAGATGTTGTCGAGGATCAGGTGCATGAAGCATTCATCACTGAAAGAGGGGAATCTCTGTACCCAAAAGTTTCTAAACAGCGGGAGAAATTGAAACATAAACAGCTAACTCTAGTAAAAGACAGTGACATTGGGATTACGGGTGCTGATAATGTAAGGAATGCTTCTATTGCTCTGGAAATTTTTCAGAGAATAGGAAAGGTTTACATCTTTACACTTCCTGGATACCTAAAAGGGTGTACACTCTCATGTCTACCTCTCCACTCCTGTATTCTCTCCAGAATTCCAGAGAATTGTAAGTGACTCCCTGGTGGCGCAGGGGTTAAAGTCAGCGCAATCAAGCTATCTCAGCCACTGCAGCAAGAGTCAATCCCTAGCCATGGAGCTAACCCTCACAGCCCAGCAGACAGCTCCTGTCTCACCCGCTGCTGCCCCTCAGCTGTGTATTCCTGTAGATCCACTTGTTCTGCTCCCCACTCTGTCCCTGGTGAATCCTCTCTCTCTCTCTCTCTCTCTCTCTCTCTCTCTCTCTCACACACACACACACACACACACACCTCTGACCTACACCCCAGCTCTTGTATGCATAAACAAATAAATCTTTTTTAAAATTGTATTTTAAAGACCCAGCAGTTTAAACTCCAAATAAGAGAAGGTGGGTGTTTCAGAAGGAATCAAAGTGTGCAGAGTTTATCAAGTCACATTCTGAATTATATGTAGTGGGAAGCCTCAAAAGGTTTGTGGGGAGAGCAGTAAGCTGAGAAAAGCTGTTCACCAGAATTGATGTGGCAAAAAAAAAAAAAAGAAGAAGACGACTACATGGTAGACTTTTGCATTGAGTAAAAGACTCACACCTGAATTAAAACAGACCATGGGGGTGGAAACTAGAGGATGACCTGGAGCAAGATTAGGTGCTAGACTCAAAAATATTTTAGAGACCTTGTCATGGCAGGCCTCAAGGCACAAGGTGGACCTGGGGGCTGGGAGGCCTTGCCAACCAGTGAATCTTTACTCTTTCTTTGGGCTCTCTCTGGTGTTTTCTCATGGTTTCTTCCTCTCATAACCATTTCACTGCTGTTCTTCCCACTCTTTGTAACACTCCACCACACCACCCTCGCTGTTGCCATCATCTGTGGTACTACCCTTATAGGCTCACTTTAAGTGCCCACACCATACTCTACTTATGTGCCCACTTTAAGGTGCCCACACCATACTCCAGGTGTCCAACATCAGGCATGCATACCCCAAGCCCATGATCCCAAGTGCCTCCTCCACAAAGGCCAACAGCACAAAAGCCTGAGCAATTTTCATTTACCCTACAGACCTGCTAAAAGGGGGAATAAATGAAGATAGAATCACGTTTTGTGAGTACCTTTCTAACAGAAACAAAAAAGCCCTAAGATTTACTTACTGAAATGGTTAGGAAGCTAAGAATGAGTTTGTCTGGCCAAATTGAGGATAAGATGATGACAAGTTTTCTGGAAACATATTTAGGAGAGAATGTGAGCTTGGAAATCAGTAAAGAGGAAATGAGTACACTCATGGCATATTGGTACTCCCTGAACACATACTCTTTCCATTTATTCATTCAGCTGGTATTTATTGTTTGCTTGCAGTATGCTCAACACTGTTCTATGCACCAGACATACAATATATAAAAAAGACACACAGGGCCCTCCCAGTGGCACAGAGGGTTAAAGCACAGCACTATGAAGCTGTGTACAACCATTGCAGTATAAGTTCAATCCCCAGCCAAGGAGGTGACCCACAGGCTGTGGCAGACCTCTCCTCACCCGCCCACTGATCCATTGATACCCACCCAGCAGTGTATTTTACTCAATTTGTCTGTTCTACTTCCCAGTCTTTCTCTGGTGAATCCTCTCACCTCCTGCACCTCTGGCCTGTGCCCCAGTTCTTATATACATAAATAAACAAATCTTTATAAAACAAAGACACAGAAAAAATCCCCTTCTCTCACAAAGCTCACATTCCAGAAAGGAGAAAAATACAGTACTAATAAGATGGTGATAGATACTAAGACCAGCAAAGCAGGGGAAAGAAGAAAATATACATGGTTGAAATTTACAAAGGATGCCTAGAGGACACCTTGCTGCAAAAGTGACATCTCAGTAAAGACCTGAAGAAAATGAGGAAATGAGTTATGCCTAAGGGAATGAAAACTGAGCCTTGCTTAGATACATAAGGTAGAAAATGCCAGGTCAAGGGAACAGTGAGTACAAAGTCTCTGAGGTAGGAGCTCTCCTATGTTTTAAGAACAAAGAAGCTCAGTGTGGCTGGAATGGAGCAAGCAAATAAGAGAGTAGTAGGAGATGAAGTCAGAGAGGTAATAAGGAGCAAAATAGATCCCTGTTTAGATCACTTTTTAGGACTTTGGCTTTTATTCTAAGTCTACAATGAGTATAAGAGGCAAGAGTTGAAAAAAGAAAGATTAGTTGGAGGTTATTACAGTAATCCAGGCAAGAAATACTACTAGTATAGAGCAGAGTGATAGTAGCAATAAAGGGGATTAGAAATGGTCAGATTCTGAGTACATACTGAAGGTGGAACCATAAGAGTTTGTTCATAGGTTAGGTATACAGTATGAGGAAATGAGAGGACTCAGGATAAGAAAAATTTTTGAACCCTCAGCCAGGTGCTGTGTCATGCAAGGTACAAAGTGTGCATCCAGACATATCTACTCTGTTTGAGGAGGTAGAGTGGCATCCATGGAAGGAGAGTAGAGGTAGTATGTGAGGATGTACACATACACTTGAGCAGTAGGAAGTCCTGGGACACCAGCCGCCTAGCCCAGAAACCACAGTGATTTCATTTCCTTGCTAACTATGACAAGGAGTTGGCAAGAGAATGCATAAAGATTTGGAAGACTCCTTTGGAAGGAAAAAATGACAGATGGTATTTACAGCTTTGCTTTGGGTCTCCCAACAGAATGATGCCAGTTGTTTTCTTCTCATTTCCAAGATAGTGTGTGAAATCTAAATACTTCCTTTGCCTAATTATAATGAAACATCACTATACACAGTTAAGTGTGAGCACATGGGCAGTGAAAATTCTGTGCCAGATCAATAAAGTTTGATTTACTGCTATATGAATCCAAAATTTGGTGTTACTGCTTTAGTCTTTCTTTAGCCATGTACAGCATCAGTGTCCCATAACGGAGGGTTAGCTGGACAATATTATACAGCTACTAAAAAGGATGTTTTAAAAGAGAAAATAAAGATCCATTGAGATCAGTGGTTGCCAGGGGATGGGGAAGGAGGATAGGATAAATAGGTGAAGGCTGGAACATTTTTAGAGCCATAAAACTGTGCTGTATGATGCTGTAAGAGTTACTATATGACAGTATGCATTTGTCAAAATACACAGGACTATACAACATAAAGAGTAAGCTGTAATGTAAATTATGGACTTTGGTTAATAATAGTGTATCAATACTGGTTCATTAGTTGTAACAAATATACCAAAATATGCAAAGTGTTAGGAAAATAAGAGGAAATGTAGGACTGGTGGTATACAGGACCTCTTTGTTCTATTTCCTCAATTTTTTCTGTAAATGTAAAACTTCTAAAAAATACAGTTCTAAAAACAGGATGTGATAGAAATATGTAAATATGAAAAGAAGCTTATAAAACATTGCTAAGTTTAAAAAAGAGCTACTAACAATATTTACAGTACATTCTCATTTTTTGTAAAATTGGACACACAAAATAAAATTTCAAATTTGAAATTCTGAAAGGACATAGGCCAAATATACACAATGGTGTTCCTGGTAGAAAGATTATGGATAATATCGAATTTCTTCTTTTTTGCCTCCTTATTTAAAAATGCCTTTAAATATATTTTTATTACACAGAGAACATGAATACTTTCCTACTGTAAATGGCTTAAACAATAGGGAATGTGTTTTAATACTACTGTGCTGTGGTCTCCAGATCTCCACCCTTTAAAATATAAGCATTCACTCTTCCAGCTGCTTACAATTAAGCACCCCACACAACTTTACCTGAGAAGAGCTGCTTCATTTAAAATCATGCTCTCTACATGGGTGAATTGGTGGTGTGTATTCTATGGGGACTACACCTATTGTAAAATATATACAAATAAAGAAATTAAATATAAAAAATTTAAAAAGTCATGCTCTTTTCCTGAGGGCAGCCCACATTCAAAGACTGTTTGGTACAGGTATAAAATAGGTGCCCCTCACATGGGTGATTTGGCAATGTGAAGCCCACAGGGACTACAACTGAGATGGAAAAAGACACAAGATGATGTAAAAATAAACTATTATATATTAAACAAACAAACTAGGTGCCCCAAATAGGACAGTCCTGCAGGGGCCTTTGTAACTCCAGTGCTCTCCATGAAATAGACTGAGGCTTTTTATGAATGCACTGCAACCTGAATTCACCTTCTGCCTAAGCCTGCTTCCTTCTTCCACAAATGACTCAGAAATCTATCTAAAAAACATTCTGGAGGCTCTCCCTGGTGGCGCAGCAGGTTAAAGCACAGCACTGAGAAGTTAAAGCCATTTTCTCATGAGTTAGATTCCCGCCTGCCCCGGAGGTGACCACATGGCGTGGCAGACCTCTCCTGACCCGCCCGCTGCTCCCCTCAGCAGTGTACTTCATAGATCTGCCTGTTCTGCTCCCTACTCTGTCACTGGTGAAGCCTTTCGCCGCCCCTGAGCCTCTGGCCTGTACCCCAGTTCTGTATGCACAAATAAATCTTTAAAAAAAAAAAAAAAGAAACATTCTGGAATCCTGGTTGAGGGTGGAAGGGAGGCTGATTAACAATAATTGGGTCCAGGAGTGATCCAAAAACAGCAAACTCTCAGTTGGGATTTGGGAGTAGTATCTCATCAACCTGTAGGCCACGAGGAGGAGACCATTTCTAGTGGTGAATGGAATGCTCTTATCCCCCAGCATGTGTTAATCAATTGTTAAAATTTTCACCAGTTGTAAATTAGGATGTTTTGTTAAGGAAAGAATACATAGGGATGGGAAAGCACAATTGGGCATTTGAGAAATAATAGGATGCTTTTTTGTTGAGAGTAATACATACTTTGGAGAAAGACTATAAAGGCTTAATGTAAAAATCAAAGGGCCTCTCAGCAATATATAAAGAGCCTGTCATCTCCTGCAGTCACAAGGCAGAAAAGCCTGAAAATCAAGGCCAGGTCCAAGACATAAGATCTCCAGAGAAAGTTGAATTTTCAGTCATGGAAAAGTGGCTATATTAGAGTTAGAATTCTGACTGAGCAAGATTAGCAATTGGTAGCATGAAATTTATTGTGCAACCATCCCTGGTCAGTTCTTAAAAGCAAAAGGAGGATTTTGGAGCTTTAGTGGATTTTACAGACCGTTAATGCTCAATCAGGAGACAGATCAGCCAGCAGGGAGACAGTAACTTGACCCCACTGCCACAGAGTGACACCACCCTTTAATCCCTTGCCCCTTGGCATAGGCATTTGCACTAACATGCGCACACCCCATGCTCTCTGGGCACAGGCCTCCATAATCATAGGCACACATACCCCCATGCCCACACTTCTCCACCCTGGGCATCCATGTAACTAAGAGGAGTATAACACCACAGTTACCAACTGTAGAGACTGGCAGCAGAAGGCATAAAAAAACTCGATATACTTCATTTATCCTACAGAATGGCAATATTTAGGTCTCTATACCAAAAAATCTTGAACCTCCAGGTTCCCCTGTACCTCTTAGAAGCTGTAAGTTTCCCACTCCTTGATAAAAATTAGTTCTCCTTGTTTGAAGATAATGCAGAAGTCTCTGCCTTACAATAAATGTATCTATTCTTCTGGTTCTATTCCAACATTCTAAAATGACCATTTAATTAATAAGTAGATTTTGGGACCTCCCTGGTGGTGCAGTGAGTTGGGAGCGTGACACTGTGAGGCTATCTGCAGCCACAGCAACATGAGTTCCATTCCCTGCCAAGAAGTTGACCCACATGGCACAGTAGACCTCTCCTGACCCATTTACTGCTCCCCTTTGGAGTATATTCCAGTCAATCTGCCTGTTCTGCTCCCTACTCTGTCTCTGTTGAAACCTCTCACCACAATCCCCCACACCTCTGGCCTGTACCCCAGAGTTCCTGTATGCATAAATAAATATTTTTTAAAATAAAATAAGTAGGTTTAGGTAACAATGTGGTTGGCTAGGACCTGATAAGGAAGCAAAGAGCTATGGAACTTTGCCAATATGTATCAATAGATACCAAGAGAATATACAAGGTACTGCATTCTGAGAATTTTGAGACTCAATCTGAATGGGGACAAGTTGAACCTAAATGTGAATGAGGGAGAGGTTATCTATATGGGAGCATTCTTCCAGGCCACAGGATTTAAAATATATGATTTATACATACAAGAACTGGGGTACAGGCCAGAAGTACAGGGAATAAGAGGATTCACCAGAGACAAGAGTGAGGAACAGAAAAGGCAGACTGACTGAAATATATTGCTGAAGAGCAGTGGACAAGACAGGAGAGGTCTGCTGTGCCATGTGGGTTAACTCCCTGGCCAGAGATAGAATTGCAGTGGCTGCAGATAGCTTCTTAGTGCTAACACTTAACCCCTTGTGCCACCAGGGGGGGCCTCTTAACACCCTCCTAACTACCCTGAAAGACATTTTGCTAAGATTCTGCTAGGATGGTTCTTAAGAATTTGGAGAACTCTATGGGATATACTATATTAAGTAGAAACATCAGAATTGCTATGGAAAATAGTGAAAATAAGGATAAAAGACTCAAAAAAGAAAATTGAGGTGGCTATGCCATGTAAAACCAGAAAACTCACCCACTGACTCTATTCCACAGGAGGACCTTGAAGAATGCTCTGGGGGTAGGAGTATTGGCATCACTGGAAAGCTCCATGGTGGCTGTCCCTGCATTTTCAAAACAAGCCTCCTTCACAACAATGAGGATGACAAGACCCAGAATAAAAGAGGCCAGATGGCAACACTTAATCATCAGAAACAACAAAATGCAACAACAAAAATGCAATTATCATAATGAGCTATATGGATGGAACGATAGCCAGAAGGGCCTAACCTGCAGAGTTATGGCACTGGCTAATAATATGATGTTCCTAAGAGCAAGACTGCCAGCCTAGCTATCAGAAGAATCAAGATCAGAAGATCAAGGAGCTGAGTCATGAGTCATAGACTAGTTTCAGAACTAGAATCAGTTTTCAGACCTGGAACTCAGTGATTGAAGGAGAATCCAGGTTTCTAGAAAGACCTTTATCATCCTGTTAAAGATCTTTTAAATTTTGTCAAAGAGGTGATACGTGATTTTTAATTGAATAGTAATTTGCATTTCCTTGCACTGTGTATTTCTTGCATTTATTGATCACTTATGAATTGTTTATTATTCCTGCATATTTTATGAGTTGGTTTCCTTTTTCTTGTGGATTTATAAAAGCTGTCATAGTTATATGCATTAATCTTCTGTGAACTTTATGAAAACATTGTGTCTTCTATCATTTGACTTTAAAATGTTTTGGTGTCTTTCCCCCCATCTTTACTCAAGCCCAATTAAATTAAATAATGGTTTATCGAAAAGGAGATTCTACCTTTGATAGAAATAATAAATGGGGGCTGTCCCTGGTGGCACAACAAGTTAGACCACAGCATTATGAAGCTCTCCACAGCCACTGTAGCACATGTTTGATCCCTGGCCAGGGAGTTGACCCACATGGCACAGAAGACCTCTCCTGTCTCACCCACTGCTCCCCTCAGCAGTGTACTTCTTCAGTCTGCCTGTCCTGCTCCCCAACCCCCAACCTCTGGCCTGTATCCCAGCTCTCTATGCATAAATAAATAAATCTTAAAAAAGAAAAAAGAAATGGTACTTGCCCTCTGGTGATAAACAACTAGTAAAAATGTATTTTCAGAGCATGGGCTAACAAGCAGTGTAGGACCATGACCCCAGAAATAAAACAAAGATGAGCTCAACAACACTTTGGCTTTCTGCCTAGAGACACTTTCCAGACTTCAATTTAGGATGTGGAAACACGAGCAGAACACAGTCTTGGTAAGCTAAGCAGCAGAGATCAAGTTTGAAGAGATTGAGGCAGATGGAATTCAAGGCATAGTGAAGAAAAAAGCTACATGGAAAAAGAGAACCAGCAATGTGTGCAGGGTCCCAGTAAGCTGGTGCTGAATATACATATGAATAGGGTGAAAACCCATAAGGCTGGTCAAAGAACTTCTCAAACAAAAACAAATCAAGACACTAAAGTATTAACATATTTTAATCAAAGATATAGTAGGCAACAGGGAAGAGTGTCCAAGTGAGTGAGGATGGGGAGAAGGGAAGTTTTGAGCAGTCAGGAAACTAAGAAATTACAAACAATTGGTCCCTTTGAATGCTGTGAAATCAGCCATGTTTGTCAGCTGACAGTCATGGAAGTTAGGATTCTATCCTCCTAGGAGGCAAAAGAGGAAGTCCTACTCTTCCAGATGAATACTCTTCAAAGGAATAGCTTTCAGATCCTTGAGGAGGGCTCTCTGGGGTTGAGAGTTACATAAATGTCTCACAAGGACAGAAGATTCACAATTATAAACCCTTTCTAGTAAATCCTCTAAGAGAGGTCGTCAGGTTTACTGACAGTAGAACAAACAATAAATTCCTTTGGGAGCCTTGAACTTTCTCAGGTGAGCACTTTAAGGGATGCAACCTTGAACAAGAAAGTTAGAAATGTGTATAATGGAGCCTCCCTGGTAACACAAGGGGTTAAGTCTCCTTGGCACTGAAGCTACTAGCAGCCATTGCAGCACCAGCTCAATCCCTGGCCAGGAAGCTGGCCCACATGGAGCAGCAGACCACCTGTCTCACCTGCTGCTCCCCTCAGCAGCATATTTCTGTCAATTCACCTGTTCTGCTCCCCACTCTGTAAATCCTCTCACCCCCTACTCCTCTGGCCTATACCCCAATTGTTGCATGCATAAATAAATAAATCTTAAAAAATAAAGGGTGTAAGATGAAAAAAAAATGTACAAAAAAAAAATAAATAAAGGGTGTAGGGCCCTCCTACTCGATGGGCAATCCCACTGACTCCAACCAATCAGCAAAGGACACAATGCTGAGACCCCCAACCTCTGGCCTGTATCCCCACTCTTTGCCCCATATATGCATATAAACAAACACCTACTTCTTGCCCCCTCATTGACTATCCAGTTAGGACCCCTTTCAGTTAAGCAAGCTTTCCTGTGCTTCCTCTTATCTATAAATAAATCTCTTGCTTTGCCCCCTAGCTCTGGGCTCTAAGTTGAATTATTTCCCATCCAGACAAGAACCAAGAAAGTTCTTTCTTTTAAAGATTTATTTACTTATACATACAGAACTGGGGTATAGACATGGTGAGCAGATTCACCAGAGACAAAATGGGGAGCAGAAAAGGCTGACAGACAAGTATACTGCTGTGGGGAGCAGAAGGTGGGTCAGGAGAGGTCTGCTGCTCCATGTGGATCACCTCCAGGACAGGTGGGGTTTGAACTCACGCTGAAGTGGCTTTAGTGTCTTAGTGCTGTACTTAAACCCACTAAGCCATCAGGGAGGGCCTGGCTTAAGATTTTAAATGTGGGGGAGGAGCTGAACAAAATAGCTTGTACTAAGAGTCTATAGTTTCTATAGATTAAAGTTAAGGCCTAAATAAAAGTATTCAGAACTAGAGTTTGGCCAAAGGGAGTCTGTCAAGCACTAAGAGAACTGTTCGCTAAATAGGACCCCTAGTTCATACAGGAGGACTGGAGGGGGAAGTTCACTTTTTACTCAAGAGTAGAACACTGAACACCTGGGGAATTTAGCAGAAATCCCCAGTCGAGCCTCTCACCTTAAAATTGGGACGGAAGTAGCTTCTAGATTGGTCCTACACATGTTAAAAAGAAACTTCTAAAGGGTTAAGCTTATCTGAAAGTGACTTAGCTACAAGCCAAAACGAAATTCAACACTATTTATAAGGGAAAATTCCCACTCTCATCAAGGTAACATTTACAATGTCTGGCATGAAATTTTATGAAATGCAAGGTATGTAAAAAAGTAAAAAAAGGAAAAAGGTGACTGAGCCAGGAGACAAAATAATTATGTGTATATAACACACACACACACTAAAAGTAGAGATGATAGGACTCCCTGGTGGAACAAAGGGTTAAAGCTATCTGCAGTTGATCAAGTTCTTTTCCCAGCCTGGGAGCTGACACAACATGGAGCAGCTGCCCTCTCCTGTCCTGCCCACCACTCCTCTCAGCAGGGTATTTCAGTAGATCTTCCTTGTTCTGCTCCCTACTCTGTCTGGTGAGTCCTCTCACCCCCTGCACTTCTGGCCTGTACCCCAATTCTTGTATGCATAAAAAAATAAATCTTTAAAATAAATAAAATTAAAAAGAGATGATAGAATTGACAGGGACTTTAAAAGAACCATTATAAATATTACAGATATGGTCAAATACTTAAAAATGTGAACATAATAAGTGAGAGAGAAGTTATAAAGAAGATTAAAATGTCACTTCTACAGATAAAAACTATAATACCTATAAAGAAATTTTACTGGATGATCTCATTAGCAGAATAGACATTACAAAAGATTGGGAAGCTTGGTGAAACTAAAAGTATAGCAGTAGAAACTTTCCTGAGTAAAACCCTCTGCCCTGTGAGACAATATGTAATGTTCTCATATGTGTATAACTAGAAAACCAGAATGAAGAGTCAGTAAACACTTGTAATAAATGATGTCTACATTTTCCCAAGTGTTCTGAAACAGTTTATCTACTGTTGACCATTGTGAAGGGGACTCAAAGTTTAATAAAAGAGAAGCTTACTAAAGAAGTTATTCAGAGTGAAACTAAAGTCCTCGAACCAAGGAACAGTCAACAGCTTTTTTGTGTGACTAACCCACCTTCAGAATTTTGATCTCAGTTTATAAAGGTAAGTCGCGTACACAGGAAGAACATATTATTTATAACAAGGAAAAAGGAAACGGTTATTTTCTAGCGTTTCAGTTAACTAAAAGAAGCTGTGTTTTTGGATACTCTCTGGTGGCACAGCAGGTAAAAGCACAGCACTAGGAAACTAAAGCCACTTCCGCATGAGTTCCATTCCCGCCTGCCCCGGAGGTGACCACATGGAGCAGCAGACCTCTCCTGACAACGCCCCCCACCCCCCGCTGCTCCCCTCAGCAGTGTACTTCGTCCATCTGCCTGTTCTGCTCCCCACTCTGTCTCTGGTGAAGCCTCTTGCCGCCCCTGAGCCTCTGGCCTGTACCCCAGTTCTGTATGCACAAATAAATGAATCTGAAATAAATAAAAATGATTTGATTAACATTCATAAAAAAAGCTGTGTTTTGATATTTTTATGATTTAATATTTTAATAATAAAGATCACTGTTGTAACTTTAAAGTAATTCCTTAATCTTACAAAGTAACTCATTCAGAGCTATGGGTATGTAGATGTCAGGTTATTTGAATCTCTTATCCTAGAGAATGTCCCTACTTATTTTTCTTAAGTGCCTTAAGTTCTGTTATTTTTCAGTTCCAAACTTGTCATTTTGTTCTTATTTTATTGTTTTATATGTACCTGCATTTATTAACATGATTATTTTGTAGTATAGGTCATGGTCTGACTAATGTCCTACTTTTATTTATTTATTGTTTTAGTTTTATCTTTTAGTTGTTGAAAACCCATAATTGTAAAGGTAAAGCTGTGCAGTTAGGACCCTTCCTGGTGGTACAACAGGTTAAAGTGCAGCACTATGAAATGAGCCACACCTGCCTCAGCACAAGTTCAATCTCAGGCCAGGGAGCTGACCCACATGGCGCAGCAGACTCCTCCTGTCTCGCCCACTGCTCCCCTCAGCAGTGTACTTTGTCAACCTACCTGTTCTGCTTCCCATTTGGTCTCTGGTGAATTCTCTCACCGCCCTGCACTTCTGGCCTGTACCCCAGTTCTGCATGTATAAATAAATAAATCTTAAAAAAAAAAAAAAAAAAAAACTGTGCAGGCAGACCTGGAAGCTATTTCTTCCAGGTGCCAGTACATATGACAAGAGAGAACTTGGTATGTGGATTTTTCTAGGCATTTTCTTGCTTCTTGCTATAGGACTTCTTCATGGCAAACAGAAACTGTCTTGCCAACTCCAGCCTCTGAAGCAGTTGTACAGTATTTTCAGAGCAGAAGTAACATTTCAAATAAAGTGTAGAATTCTTTTTTCAGCACATGCTATATAGAAAGTTCAATAAATCCCAATCAAGATAAAGACAAATAAAACCATACCAAGCAATATTACTAAATAACAACAAAAAAAAACCAACAACAACAGTACTATTTAGAAAAATTTTAAAGGCAATAGGAGATGAGAGAGAGAGAGAGAAAAGAAAGAAAAAACATACAGAAACAAATATAAGCAAAGTCAAAGACTTATCTGAAACCATGCAAGACAGACTTTAGAAAGGCATTGATAAGGCTCCTCCCTAGTGGTGCAACAGGTTAAAGTGCAGCACTATGAAGGTGTCCCCAGCCATTGCAATGGGAGTTCAATTCTCGACCAGGGCGTGGCAGACCTCTCCTGGCCTGCCACTGCTCCCCTCAACAGGGTACTTCGTCAGTTGGCCTGTTCTGCTCCCCACTCTGTCTCTGGTGAATCTTCTCACTGCCCTTGCATCTCTGGCTTGTACCCCAGTTCTGTATGCATAAGTAAATATTTTTTTAAAAAGTTCGCAGTGACAGCTGGGTCAATTTGGGAAAAGAAAAAATAATTATTATTGAATGAAACACATTGACTCTTTAAAAATCCTTAATGATATTCAAAAAGACAAAGCCAAAAAAATTATATTTTACTATTTGAAACAGCCACAAATTAAACAGAAAAATACTAAGCATTTATTCTCCTTTTCCAATAGCAACTATATTTCATTGAACCTAAATTGCTGATGTTGATCAGAGGACATTCTTTATCAAAGATGACTTGATAACAAAGATATACAAAATTAAAGTAGTTTAAAAAATCATTATTTCCTAGCATTGATGGTATTAATTCAGGCAAAAGTTACCAATTAGTGCTAACTATTAATGACTGAGTGGTATGGAACTAGATATTTACATATACAAAATAACACCACTCACATGTTTTCTTGATTACAAGGTAAAGAAAAATAAAAACTTCCAGTGGAGGGATCAAGCTGTCACTTCCTTAGGCCAGTGATCCATCTAATGCTCATTAATGGTGAAACAAACCAGTATTATGTCTCTACTAAACACTTGAACTGGCAAAATAAATAATTTGGTCGAGTCTTTAGATCTAACTTCCACTTACAGGAAATAGAGTAGGATTTACAAACTCCGCTCTTGTCTTGTGAGTCACTCCCTCCTCATCATGTGAGTCCCTATCCTCTCTCCTGAAGCTTCAGTCACCATTACTTTTCTTTAACTCAGTATATATCCCAAATTTATCTCTCTTTCCTTGGACCCCTCAGGACTCTGTGGGTTCAACTTTCCTACAAAATTTAATTTGTTTGGGCCCTGGTGGCGCAACAGGTTAAAAGCGCAGCACTAAGAAGCTAGCCACTGCTGCTTTAGCGAGCATTAGTGGGTCAGGAAGGTGACCTATATGGCATGCCAGACCTCTTCTCTCTTGCCCACTGCTCCCTTCAGCAGTGTACTTTGTCAATCTGCCTGTTCTCCTGCCTACTTTGTCCCTGGTGAACCCTCTCACCACTCCTGCATCTCTGGCCTATAACCCAGTTCTGTACGCAAAAATAAATAAATCTTTTTTAAAATATAATTTATTTTTTCTTCTCCTAACATGTCTGATATTAATTTGATTAATGGACTGACCTAAGAAGAACCCAGAGGGATTAGAGGTAATTTCTCCTCATCCCCTGCCAGGGAGGTGCTTCTTGCTATAGTGCTTCTTCATGGCAAACAGAAAGTGTTTTTGCCAACTCCAGCCTCTGAAGCAGTTGTACGATATTTTCAGAACAGAGGTAACATTTCAAACAAAGTGTAGAATTCTTTTTTCAGCACACGCTATATAGAAAGTTCAATAAATCCCAATCAAGATAAAGACAAATAAAACCATACCAAGCAATGTTACTAAATAACAACAATAAAAAACCAACAGTAATATAGAGAAAAAATTTAAAGGCAATAGGAGATAAGAAAGAAAGAGAGAGAGAGAGGAAGGAAGGAAGGAAGGGTACAGGAACAAATATGAGCAAAGTCAAAGACTTATCTGAAATCATGCAAGATGAAAATGTGCTTCAACTACTTTCTGTCCCCATTTCACTGTACAAATGACTCAAATTATAGGAAGCAAGGGTCCAACTGGCAGAAGCTGAGTCATTTACCTTGTCACCAAGGCAGTGGAGCATCTTGACTGCCAAATTCAACTTCAGTGGTACAGTGGGGGAAGGGTAGTTCCCCAAACAAATCAAAACATGCTACCACAAAAAGGGAAATTAAGTGTGGAATAAATTTCATATTTAGCATGTGTTTGACTGACCCATACATCCTCTCATTCACCACTTACAATAATCCTATGTGACAGGTATCAACATCTCTTAGAAAGGTTCAAAGAGAATTTGCCTGACATCATGAAACAACTAGGCTGCTTAAGCAGCATTTGAACTCAAGTCAAAACCTTGCTTTCAAAACTCAAGTTCTTTGTGTTACACCATGCTGTTCCACTAGACAGAAGATTAAATTTTGCACAGCAGAGCTCTCCTGTCTAATCCATTGCTTCTTTCAGTAGCATAGTTCAATAAATCTGCCATTTCTGTTCTCCACTCTGTCTCTGGTGAATTCTCACCTGCACGCCTCCAATTCTCTCCTGAAATACTTGGGTCTATAGCCAAGAGACCTCTATGCTCAGTGGAACACTGAGGGCATTTTCTGGTGGGTGTGTTATGTGTTTCTGTGTTAGGTGGATGACTGGTGGGAGCTACTTTAGCAAAGGGCACACATAGGCTCTTCTCCTACATGAATACACTTATGAACTTGAAGGATGATTTCATGGCTGAAGGACTCTTCAAACCTACAGTATGGGAAAAAGTTGCTCTGTGACTCCTCTTTTAAAAGTAACCGGGATAAAAAAGAAAAGATTAAATTTCAATAAAACCTCTGTTATTCCCCATCAGTTGAAAGAAGCAATTTCTTGAGCTGGGTTCCCCAATTTGCTCAGGTATTTCAGCAAACATAAATTTGCAGAGCAGCCAGGGCTCTCTTGGAAGTGAGGGACCTTCTATTTCCTCATCTCTTCTGTCATGGGCTAGAAAAGGGGAAGGAAAGAGTATAGTAATAAACCACACATTAGCCATTTTCAAATGCTTATTATGTTCTAAGCATAGTGCTTTATATATCTGTGCATTTATTCCCCATAATAGTTCCATAGGTATACAATATTAATAACCTCGATTTATAGTTTCCAAAGAGGAAGTTACTGCACAGCATCACTGACATTCAAATGACAAGGCTATCTGTCTCCAAAACAAGAGCTCCAAACCACCACACCCCATGACCTACATCTGGAGCTCTCTTGCCCTTGTTTGCACTGAGGCCAGAGGGTTGCCATCTGGAGCTAGTCACTCTTGTTAAGAGGTGGTGGTCTTAGTTTCCATGATAAGTGAGTCAGATTTGCTCATCTCTGAAGGACTCGTTAACTCTGATTTCTGTTTCTACTGTCAAGACAAAGAACCGAATTCTGTTGTAAACAAAGAGTTGAATTCTGTGTCATCTAAATTACTTGTTAAAATTGTTCCCTAATGGGCTCTCCCTGGTGGCACAATGGGTTAAAGCACCACATTATGAAGCTCTCCAAAACCACTGCAGCACCAGTCCATCCCTGGTCAGGAAGCTGACCCACAAGGCATGGTAGACCTCTTCTGATCTGCCTGCTGCTCCCCTCAGCAATGTACTTTGTCATTTTGCCTAATCTGCTCCCACTCTGTCTCTGGTGAATCCTCTCACCCTGGCCTGTACCCCAGTTCTGTAAACATAAATAAATAAATCTTTAAAAAAAAAATTGCTCCCAGCTATATACCAGAGACATTTTTTGGGGACGGAGTGAGGAATGGGATCAAAAACAGTGGCGGGAGGGAAATGCACTGGACTATGGTGATGGCACATGGGTGATTTGGTGATGGGAAGCCCAAGGGGATTGCAACTGAGATGGAAAAATGCACAAAAATATGTAAAAATAAACTATTACAAAAAAATTGTTCCCTAATCTTAACACACAGTGCTTTATAGAATCATTCACACATATGGTCCTTGCCTGTAAATCCAGGCTTCCAGAAACAGACTTTTGGTTAGGTGACCACCAGAACTCTTGTGATTATTACTCAGCCCAGAAGATTTACCAGGAAAAGAAAAGTGTGGATATATATATTCATATATATATATATTCATATATATGTGAGCAAATCTGACTCACTTATCATGGAAACTAAGACCACCACCTCTTAACAAGAGTGACTGGCTCCAAGTGTGGATATATATATTCATATATATATATATATTTACATATATATATATGAATTAAGATGTTTGACTTATTCTAGTTATATACATATATAAAATATAATATACACATATATAGTTATATACATATATAATATATATAATATAATATACATATATATAATATATATATATATATAACTTTTGATTCAGAACTCAGTGTTGGTCTGTACACTATTGTCTAGTAAGTGGGGCTTTGCTGCACCTCTCTCTACTTTCATTTAGCCTTTCCCCTTACCCCAGAGGCTTACTTATTTATTCATTTTTGCTTAGAAGAACTGAGGTGTAGGCCAGAGGTACAGGGCACTGGGGGGGGGGGACGATTAGAGGAGTCACCAGAAACAGACCAGGTGGACTGACAGACAGAAATACAGTACTAAGGGGAGCAGTAGGCAAGACAGGAGAGGTCCACTGCACCACATGTGGGTTAAGTCCCTGGCTAGGGATTGAACTCAGGCCATGGTGGTGATAGTGCTGAGACTTAACCAAGGAAACCCTGTTTCCAACTCTTGAAAAACTCAGTTCACACTGACTCTCAGGAGGGCATCACACTCAGGAACACAATGAAGTTCTTTCAAGACACAGACAGACAGAGGGAGGAGCAAGGCCCAGCTTACCAGACTTAGTGCCCAGACCAACAATGAGTCCTGAATCAAGAGGTATGACTTATTCAAGTAAAGGGAGTGGTGGTAGGGATGTGGCTGGTGGTGGGGAGGTGGGCTGCAGATCTTTCTTATGGCTGGGTAGACTGAGCAATAATATTCAAAGAAAAAAGTTTGTAAGAAATGCAGGCCATCTTTGAAGCACTTTTCTTCCTCTTCTACTTTTTTCCTCATCTTTAGGTCTATTTTCTTTCTTACCCATATTTTTAGGAGGTTAGAGGCAGTTCAAGGGCAAATTGTTGTCCAGTAGTAAAAAAAAAAAAAAAGCATAATTTAATCACTGTCTTCTCTTCCCACATATCCCACAATCTCATTCTAGATGGTAAATAGGAATCTGAAAAAAACATTTTTTGCTCATGACTTTTCTTTATAGGGAAAAAATTGTAGTCTGCTCAATATAATATGTTTACTAGAACTCTGCTAAAATATCATAAACCTATATTTAAGTGAAAATATTCCCATGTTCACCCTGATAACTCAGCCTTAAATTTAAGTTAGGTCTGCAAAAGAGAGATAGAGCTGTAGAAGTCTCCATGCGGTGGGGGAGGGGAGCTTCACCCAGAAACCCAGAGTTTTCACCCAGATGCAGTTCTTGGATATTGGTTGGTGGCCAAGAATGAGCTGAAGTCAAGTGGTCCTTGGTGTTTACCCGTCCCTAGGGAGGCACCGGCACAGATGGGTGGGGAGGATTTCTGAACATCAATACTCTAACAAAAGTGATCCCATAGCCAGATGGTA
Organism: Condylura cristata; assembly: GCF_000260355.1. Taxonomy (NCBI): domain Eukaryota; kingdom Metazoa; phylum Chordata; class Mammalia; order Eulipotyphla; family Talpidae; genus Condylura; species Condylura cristata. Next base: position 63,963,584 of record NW_004567107.1, on the reverse strand, counting down.
AGGGTTGGGATTGTGGAAGGCTGGAGAAAAAGAGGATTGGCTAGGTAGCACATGGTTCCTTTGCCAGAGCAGGGGCTCATGTGTCAAAATAGGGCACAGATGGTCTTTCAAGTAATTAGAGAAATTAAATCTTCAGAATGTTTAAATCTCTTACAGAGGAGAAGGCAAAAGGAAGAACAGAAGAAAAGAAGGAAGGGAGGGAGGTAGAAAGGTAGGGAAGAAGGAAGGAAAACAAACACATTGAAACTGTGAAAGGCACTTTGAATATGAGCAAGCTAATGCTTAACATTCCTTCCCAGAAGCACTAGGGTTTCTCATATCCCTCTTACAACCTCCTGAATTTATGTCATCATTTGCCTTTCTCTGATCCCTACCCTCTCCCATCTGGCTCACATATTAAAAATTAGTAGCTTCAGCCTGATCTTTGGCTGAGGCCAGAAAACTCTTTTTTATGGGTTCTTACTGATTATTTCAAATGAATTGCCATTAATAATAGGAAATGCCAACATTAGCATATTCAATAATATTAAAACTTGACCTGGGAACCTGGGAGTGTTGCAGATACCCCTACATGGAAGGGAAGCACCATTTCCCCCATATTTACTTACACACAACTGCCTTGAATTGCAAGTCCCAGTGTGCCATGAATCTGAGTTGAGGAGCTACTGGGAACTAGGGGTGGAACTGAGTGACCAGGTACATTTATATAACACTGAAGACACGTGGGCCCATTTGCTCTTACTTTTTCAGTTCTGACTTGCACCCTGGTATTGATGAAAAGAGATTGCTTCCAGCAGGAGACACACAGAGGAAAGACATGTAGAAATACTTGGGGAGGCACTTGGAAAAGAAATGTGGATGAGAGAGACATATGGGGAGGCTGCTGTTGTTCCTTAGCAGAGACAATGGCAGCTATTATCTTGGCCTCATGCCGAATTATGTGGTGTATTTTGCATTTTCTCTCTTTCTCTCCACTTCTCTGTAACTTACCTAACCCCTTTTTTTGGTTCCTTGCCAGAAGTGTTAGGTTTGTGGCAAGCTTGGGTCTTTGGCACACTTCAGGCTGAGCGTATTTAACTGGGCATCTATCCACAAGTGGGTGGGTAACTTTCAAGTATGTTGTTATTTGAAATTCTTCTGTCTCTCCCTGACCCCACCACCAGATATGTTAAAAGTCTGTCACACTAAAGCCTGCTACCTTTGCCTGTTTATATATATGGCCAGAATCTTTTAGAGCTTGCATGTTTTAACAGTTTGTGGTCACTGGGTACCCTTTAGTCTTATGATAATAACAGTGATTCTAATCCCATCCATAATGAGCTATATTGTGCAATATTGTGATTTATAAGGGAAAAAAAAGATATTTGTCAAGGTCTCACCAAAAAGGTGGTTTTTTTTTAAGATTTATTTATTTATGCATACAGAATTGGGGTACAGGACAGATATGTGGGGGGTGAGAACATTCACCAGAGACAGAGGAACAGAACAGGCAGATCAACTGAAATACACTGCTGAAGGGAGCAGCAGGTGGGTCAGGGGAGGTCTGCCGTGTCATGTGGGTCACCTCCTTGGCCAGGGATTGAACTCATGCTGCAGTGGCTCCAGATAGCTTTGTAGTATTGTGCTTTAACCCATTGTGCCCCCAGGGAGGGCCCTAGAGAGGCTTTTTTCAATGTGCCCAGAGTAGGTCTTTTTTAACTTTCATATGGGAGGCACTAAAAGTCTATTACCATTAGTTAACATTGCAGATTATTTTAAATTAAGAGCAGTGAAGGCTTTAGAGTTTGAAGAAAATTCTTTGTCCTTTGCCATTTTTCTTAATGTAAGAAGCACTCCCCTTTTTAGGACCTTGAAAAATGTATTTTGGGGGGTATCATTCAGGTACAAATTTATCAGTAAGCAAATACTCCATATCTGAGAAACTCATGTTTTTAGTCTCAGAGTAAAAGAATGAGATCATCCTTTTCTTGTGAAATCTTACTCTTTCTCTCCTTAAATATCCTTGGTCTGCCCTGTTTTTCTTTAAAATTTGTAGTCCTATAATTTCTCTATGTTATAATTTTTCATCTTTCTTTTACTAATCTAACTAATGTTAACTTGGTAGTCTTTTATGAGTCTTTGGTGGTGGGTATGGTGTGATAACATCCATCTGAAGAGGTGTGAACCTGCACCCCTAAATTACATACAACATTGTAAAAGCATACACAGTGTTCAATAAAAACTAATATAAGTTTTGGGCGTCCCGGATGTTGCAAGGGGTTAAATCTCAACACTATGAAGCTTTCAGTAGTCACTGTAGCATGAGTTTAATCCCCAGTCAGGGAGCTGACTCACATGGTGCAGCAGACCTCTCCCGTCTCACCCACTGCTCCCCTCAGCAGTGTATTTCAGTAGATCTGCCAGTTCAGCTCCCCACGCTGTCTCCAGTGAATCCTCTCAACCACCCCCCACCCTGCCCCTGCACCTCAGTCCTACACCTTAGTTTTTGTATGCATAAATAAAAATAAAGCGGCCCTCCCTGGTGGCGCAGCGGGTTTAAAGCGCAGCACTGAGAATCTAAAGCATGAGTTCGATTCCCGCCTGCCCGGGAGGTGACCACATGGCGTGGCAGACCTCTCCTGACCCGCCCGCTGCTCGCTGCTCCCCTCAGCAGTGTACTTCATCGATCTGCCTGTTCTGTTCCCCACTCTGTCTCTGGTGAAGCCTCTCGCCGCCCCTGAGCCTCTGACCTGCACCCCAGTTCTGTATGCACAAATAAATAAATCTTTAAAAAAAAAAAAATAAATAAAAATAAATCTTTTTAAAAAATAAACCCCAATTGATATCTTTATTCTACACAGTAAAATGAATGAAACACAAAAGTTTTGCCCTTTTGCTAGAAAGCACAAAAAATATTTTCTAGAATAAGTAGAACATTAGTAAAATTAAGGAAACACTGGGTAGGAATAGCACCTGCCAAAGTGTCTCTTGAGAGCCAACAAATGGTTTTGAAATGTCCGGTGGATTATCAAAACTCACTTGGTTGCACGTGACAGAAAATCTACTCAAATCACTGCAGGTTTCCAGACAAAATCAGCAGGGTGGCTTCTGTCTCTTTTTTTTTTTTAAGATTTATTGATTCATACAGAACTAGGGTACAGGCCAGAGATGCGGAGGGTGAGAGGATTCACCAGAGACAGAGTGGGGAGCAGAACAGGCAGATTGACAAAGTACACTGCTGAGGAGAGCAGCGGGCGGGTCAGGAGAGGTCTGCTTCGCCAGTGGCTCTCCTGGGGCAGGCGGGAATCGAACTCATATGGAAGTGGCTTAAGCTTCTTAGTGCAGTGCTTTAACCTGCTGTGCCACCAGGGAGGGCCAGCTTCTGTCTCTTGATTAAGCTTTCCTAGTGCTGACAATTCTTAGGCTCCCTCCATGCATGGCAAACTGACACTCAGATACTCACAACTCCGGTCTAACATTTTTGTATAGTAACCTCAGTGTAATGAAAATCTTTTTCCTAATACCTCTGCTTTTGTTCAGATCTTGATAATGTATTCAATCCTAGAGTCCGATACTGGATTAACCCCCGCCAGATCACATGAACTGATATTAAGAGTAAGATCAAAGTTCTGTTATTAAAACATCAACTCTAAGCAGGCCAAAACAACACATACAAGTAGTGTAGAGAACTTAAAAGTTTTAATTGAGAAAGGGGAGGTAACCTTTCCGTATTGCCCAGATAGGGGTCTATAGGGCAGTGTTCTGGGCTCCCTTCATAATTTAAAGAGAAACTTTCATAATGTCTGGAGCCCTTGATGTCCTGAAAATGAAAGAGGATGCCCTCAAACTCCTTGCAACAGGAACCCACTAGGCAGCAAAAGCCTTGATTTACAAATGGACCAGTATATCTACAAAAGGAAACATGATAACATTTGTATGATAAGTTTAGGTTTTTTTAAAAGATTTATTTGGAGTCCCCTGGTGTCACAAAGGGTTAAAATGCAGCACTGTGAAGCTATCCACAGCCACTGCAGAATGATCCCCCACCAGGGAGCTGACCCCCATGGCATGGCAGACCTCTCCTGTCTTACCAGCTTGCTCCCCTCAGCAGTGTATTCAGTTAATTGGCCTGTTCTGCTCCCCACTCTGTCTCTGGTGAATCCTCTCATGGCCCTTGCACCTCTGTCCTGTAACCCATATGCATAAATAAATAAGTCTTTAAAAAAAAAACTGTAACTTGAGAGCAGCTTTCCATGTTAATGAATATGCTCTATCTTTATTTTTAAAATATTTGTTTTGTTTATTTATGCATACTACAACAGCTGGAATACAGGCCAGAGGTATGGGGGCTGGGGTGAGAGGATCAAACTTGGGCTGCAGCACTGCCAATATCTTCCATTTCTTTGTCAACTCTCTGGAAGGACAGCTTAAGTGGTTGTTGGCTGCTCCGTGGCCTGAACAGTAGCAGTTGGGTCCAGGCTTCAGTGGTAGGCTAGGTATGCCAGTCTTCAGTAGGGAGCTGCTAGATAGACACAGAGGGTACCCGCACACCTTCAGACCAGTCTGCTACCTAAGGCTGAGGAGAGGTAAATTCAGGAGCTGTGGCTCTCTGTTCATCCTGAAAATTTTCCTCGGTCACAGCCTTTGTGGCAGTGGCCTTTCAATCCTTTCAGGATCCCTATTGAAGTAGAGATCAAGCAAGGCCTCCCATGGGTGTTCATGGTGCCACACTAGCATGCAACTTCCCAGGCCAGTACCCACCACATGAGACTGATGGAGTGAGCTCCCTTACTACCGAAGGGGATAGTAACGTGCAGAGGGGAGTCTGTGTTACACAGAGCAACAGCAGGCAGGTTCACATAAGAAACGTCTGTGAGAGGCTGGTGGTCAACCCTGGGATCAACCCTGGCTTCCAAGAAAATCCCTGGTTAGTAAAGATCCCAGGTGTGAAGCAGACAGCAATAGGAGTGGTTCTAGTGGCAGCAGAAACTCTAGCACAGCTCGTTGACCAGCATTCTTGGCTGATAGGACACTGACATCAGCTGGATCTGCAATGGCAAGAATGGCCAGAGCTGCCTATAAAAGATCCTCCCAGGTCGTCTTCAAATTTATGATACAGTGCTTCCCTAGTGGTGCAAGGGGTAAAGTCTTAGCACTATGAACCACATTTGGCGCGGTAGACCTCTTCTGTCTCGTCAGCTGCTCCCCTCAGCAGTGTACTTCATCAATCTGCCTGCTTTGCTCCCCACCCTGTTTCGGGTGAATCCTCTCACTGCCCCTGACCTCTGGCTTGTACCCCAGTTCTGTATGCATAAATAAATAAATCTTTTAGGAAGGAGGGAAAAAGGAAGAAAGGAAGGAAAGGGGTCTGGATTGAAAGAGAGGTAGGGAAGAAAAAAGAGAGATGCAAAACAGAGTTTGGCTCTCTAAATAGGTTTCTCATTGTGTTTCTTCTATTTTTCCTACTTTTACTAGTTAGAATATTGACCACAGGAAGACAAAAATACCAGTGGCCTAATCAAGGTAGAAATTCTACTATCTTCCCAGGTAAAAATCTGACCTCACAGGGCTGGTCACGGACTGTGCTCCCCAAGGTCCTCTTAGAATTTAGTTCTAGCCACCCATGGTGTTACATTTCCAGAGGGTCAAAATTGACTCATAATTTCTATAGCCCAAGAAGAGGAAGCAAAGGCAAATAGGTTCCTGTTAAAGGTGTGACCTGAGAGTTACTAACATCATCTTGGCTCACTTCCCTTATGACCAGAATGTAGTCACATTTTCATACCTGGGTTAAAAATGTAGACAGTTATGCACCCAGTTAAACTTAGAAGGGATTCATATTAACTGAAAGATGGAGATATTCAGGAACAGTTAGTAATCACTTTCTTTTACCCTTCAAACAGCTTCTACCATCTCCCTTAAATCTGCTACATCAAGTTTAGTTTATGCGACCTCTTTTCTTTAAAGAACATTTAAAATTAGATTTTATTTAATCTTTATATCATCCTTTGAAATTTGCTTTTTTCTAAAATAATTTTTTGTTCCTATAACTTGTTTATAGTACATACACTTCAGGTGTACAGCGTTATAATCAACATTGTATTACTACAATGTGATTACTATCTAAAATCTCCTTTCTAGTATGTGATCTCTTTTAAGAAGCCATACCTAATCCTCTCCCCCACTGAGCTCCAATAATCCTTTATACACTTCTTATAGACTTTAGACTGTGTATATTTTAGTTAGATATGTTTCCTACTAGTCTATGAGTTCCTAGAGAACAAGGATGAGATTGAAGTCATACCACCATTATCCACCACACCATCATCCACCACAGTAAAGCCTTAGAAATGATGGCTGAATGAGTGAAGCTTCCTTTTCTTGAAATTTTTGAAGAGTACATCGGAAATATCATAAGAATGCAAGAAAGTTTGGAACCCCAAATATTCAGTGTTTATTTCCTAAGAATTGGACATTAATGGCCCTCCCTGGTGGCACAGAGGTTAAAGCACAGTGCTAAAGAAGCTGAAGCCACTTCCGCATGAGTTCGATCCCTACCTGCCCTGGAGGAGATCCACATGGCGTGGCAGACCTCTCCTGACCCTCCTGCTGCTCTCCTCAGCAGTGTACTTTGTCGATCTGCTTGTTCTGCTCCCCTCTCCATCTCTGGTGAATCCTCTCACCCTCCACATCTCTGTCCTGTACCCCAGTTCCATATGAATAAATAAATAAATCTTAAAAAAAAAAAGAATTGGACATTAAGACTGAAAGTTGGCTACCTTGAGCTCCTTATGCTTCCAGTGAATATACAAAAAAGGGTGCTTATTGTATTGATTGAGGTGATTTATCCTGGTTACCAAGGGGAAATTGGGCTTCTAATACAAAATAGGAGAAATCCAGATTGTTTGGAATATGGGAGATCTCGAAGAATATCTCTTAGTATTACATTGCCCTGTGATTAAAATCAATGGTAAATCTGAACTATCCAATACAACAGAACTACTTGTGATCCAGACTCTTCAGAAATATTTCACTCATCCTAAGTGAAGAATAAGAACCAGGTGAGGTGCTTGCTTGAGAGCAAAGGGAATATGGAATGGATAATGAAAGAAGCTGTAAGTTATGACCACATGGCCAGTTGCAAAAATGAAAGAACTGCAATTGTTTTGAATATTTCCTTACTTTGTTTGAATCTTTTTTGTGTATATGTATTAAATATCTTTGTTGGAAGAGTAAACATCACCCAAGGACCTTGTATCCCCTTCTGGGGGAAGAGTTGGAGAAGCTCAAGTAGCTAGGTAGCAGTTTTAGCTTCCAACTTCTAAACAATTTCCTACCCATTTTTGGCTGTATATTGGATAGTTGTAGCATGTTAAGCAAAAAATAGGGCTTTGTTATTGCCCTTATCTGGAGATTAAGTATCACATAAGGAGATGGGATGCACTGGGATCATTATTTTAATACATCAACTTGCCTAGGTCATAGTGCCAGTTAGTTAAACATGAATCTATGTGCTACTGTAAAAGTATTTTGTTGCTATGGTTAACATCTGACATAGTTAACAATGCTGTGTTGTATACTTGAAAGTTGGTAAGACAATAGGTCTTACAAACTCATCACATACATACACAAAAAAGAAATTATGTGAGCTTATAAATGTGTTAATCAACTTTAAACTATTATGGTAATCTATAAAAAAAACCAATTTTCTTTGTATTTTTCCCCTAAATTAGCAATTAATTTAATTCTAACACTACTTAGTGTTAGATATCACAGATTAATGGCTTAGTCCCAGGAACACCCCTCCCCCTTTCAGATGCCAATTACAAATAGGAGGTTCCCAGGCATCACAGCTTCAGTCATACGCGGCTACAAATCAAAGTTTCCCCATGACCTCCTACACCTTTGATTTGATTCTTTACTAGAACAACCCATATAACTCAGAGAACCACATCTACAAGCTTATTATATAATAAAAGATATGATAAAGGATGCAGTGAGCAGCAGATGGAGAGGTACATAAGGTGAGGTCTGGCAGGATCCCACACACAACAATGTCTTTCCATGGAGTTGGGGTATATCACCTTCTCAGAATGTGAAAGTACCACCAACAGGGACACACTTCAAGCGCCATATGAATCGGATTTTTATGGAGGCTTAATCATGTAGCTATGGTCTATTATTAACTCCATCCCCCCTCCCTTCTCTCTGGAGAATGGGAGGTAAGTTTCAAAATTCCAAGCTACTTGTTTATTCTAGTAACCAATATGTCCAGGCCATTTCATTTAAACTAATAACACTGCTATCAGAAAATTCCAAAGAATTTAGGAACTCAGGGTCATGAAAAAGAATGCAAGACCAAATTTTAGAACAAAGGATGTTTCTAGTGCTCTTATCACTTAGGTACAGGTGCTAGGAAACTGGTCCTGCTTCTATGGAAGTTGTGTTGAAGTCCTCAAGACACTAAAAGTGGATCTACTGGGGCCTCCCTGGTGGAACAAACGTTAAAGAGCAGCATTATGAAGCTATCTACAGCCACCACAGCATGAGTTTCATCCTCAGCCAGGGAAGTGACCCACATGGTGCAGCAGATCTCTCCTGTCTCACCCCATGCTCCCCTCAGCGGTGTATTTCAATCTGCCTGTTCTATTCCCTACCCTGTCTCTAATGAATCCTCTCACTCCCTGCACCTCTGGTCTGTATCCCAGTTCTTGTATGCCCAAATAAATAAATCTTTTAAAAAATCATCTTACCATATGATCCAGCAATTCCATTCCTAGGAATATACCCAAAGAACATAAGAACACTAAGTCAAAAGGAAACCCAAACTTTGATGTTTATTGTAAAACTATTTACAATAACTAAAGAAAGATATGGGGGCAGGGCCTTCCTTGGTGGCGCAGTAGGTAAAAGCACAGTACTATGAAGCTATCTGCAACCACTGTAGCATGAATTCAATACCTGGCAGGGGAGGTGACCCACATGGCATGGCAGACCACTCCTGACCTGCCCGCTGCACCTCTCAGCAGTGTTTTTCCGTAGATCTGCCTGTTCTGCTCCCCACTCTGTCTCTAGTGAATCCTCTCACTACAGGCCCCCCTACCTCTGGCTTATATCCCAATTCTTGTATGCATAAATAATAAATCTTTATTAAAAAAAAAAAAAAGGAGGGGCCCTCCCTGGTGGTGCAGCAGCAGCAGATTAAAGCGCAGCACTACAAAGCTGGCCTTGGCCACTTCCTCGAGAGTTTGAGCCAGGCCCTGGTGATGATGCACATGGCGCAGCAGACCTCTCCTGTCTTGCCCGCTGCTCCTATCAGCAGTGTACTTTCTCGATCTGTCTGCTCTGCTCCCCACTCTGTCTCTGGTGAATCCTTTCACCACTCCTACCCCTCAGGCCTGTAGCCCAGTTCTGTATGCATAAATAAATCTTTAAAAAAAAAAAAAAAGATACCAGGTCTCCCTGGTAGCACAGCGGTTGAAGTCTTAGGGTGGTCAGACCATTGCAGCCACTTCATGGGTTTGATCCCCAGCCAGGGAGATGGCTCAGCAGTGTGCTCCTGTCTCACCCTCTGCTCTCCTCAGAAGCGTATTTCAGTGGATTCACTTGTTCTGATCCCCACTCTGTCTCTGGTAAATCTTCTCCCTGTCCTCTACCCCACACCTCTGGCCTATACCCCAGTTTTCATATGCAGATAAAAAAATAAACATTAAAAGTGTTTCCTACCACCTCACCCCAGTGAGAATGACACATCTTCAAACAACTAGCAACAACAAATGTTGGTGAGGATGTGGAGAAAAAGGAACTCTCCTGCCCTGCTGGTGGGACTGCAAACTAGTACAACCACTATGGAAAACTGTTTGGAGGTTCTTCAAACTGCTTAACATGGAGCTTCCCTATGACCCAGCAATTTACTCCTAGGTGTCTACCCAAAAGACACAAAAACACTGATTGAAAAAGATACCTGCACCCCCATGTTTATTGCTGCTTTATTTACAATTGGAAAAACATGGAAACAGCCCAAATGCCCAAAAGTACATGACTGGATTAAAAAGATGTGGTACATATACACAATGGAATATTACTCAGCAATGAGAAAAAAGAAACACATGTCTTTTGCAGCAACTTGGATGGAGCTGGAAAACATCATGCTTAGTGAGATAAGCCAGAAAGAAAAAGAAAAAGAAAAATACCAGATGGTTTCACTCATAGCAGGAGTATAATGGACCAGGTGAGAAAATAATAAGAATAATGAACAGCTACATACCAGAGACATTTTGTGGGGGTGGAGTGGGGAATGGGATCAAAAACAGGGGGGGAGGGAAGTGCATGGGACTATGGTGATGGCACATGGGTGACTCAGTGATGGGAAACCCATGGGGATTACAATTGAGATGAAAAAAAAATGTACAATATGATGTAAAAATAAACTATTATATTATTTTAAAATAAAAAATAAAAGTGTTTCCTCCAGTTATTATTTAAGAAATACTTGAACTAAGATGTGGAAAACCCAAACACCCCTAAACAGATGAATGGATCCAAAACATGTGGTATATACACAATGAAATACTACTTAGTGATCAAATAAAAAAAAAACTTGCAATTTGCTTCAACATGAATGAAGCTGGAGGGGATCATGCACAGTGACATAAGTTAAAGAGAAGATACAAATATGAATGGTTTTGCTTACATGTGGAATATAGAGAAACTGAACAAAGTGGGGGAAAGGCAACTTGTAAGCTGACCATAGATTTGAGGCATCCAGCTGGGGAGGAAAAAATAAAGGGGGGTCAAAACAGGGGAGGGATGAGCACAAAGGACTATGATGATGGCTCACAGGCGATACAGTGGTGAGAAAACCACAAGGGATGACACCTGAGAGAAAACAAATACTGTACAACAATTAACATAAATTTTTTTAAAAAAATTCTTTGTTTTTGCCTTGTAGACATATTGAATGTGCACCTCCTTTTTCTAGTAAATAAACACCTGTCAAGCTCAACACTTTAAAAACTAAACACTGTGGGGAGGGGATGTTTAACAAGCTGCTGACTGCTAACATTTTCCCACCAATCCCTCCTCAAGGGTTTGAATTTTCACTTTGTCTAATAAATTCTACATTGAGACTTTAAAAAAAAAGTGACATTTTAAAAAGATTTGTGTGTTTATGAATACAAGAACTGGGGTATAGGCCAGAGGTGCAGGAGGTGAGAGTATTCATCAGAGACAGAGTGGGGAGCAAAACAGGCAGGTTCACTGAAATACACTGCTGAAGGGACAGTGGGTGCGACAGGAGAGGTCTGCTGCTCCAGGTGAGTCAGGTCCTCTGCCAGGGATCAAAATCATGCTGCAGTGGCTGGTGATAGCTTGATAGCACTGCCTCTTTAACCTCCCTGCCACCAGGGAGACCCAACCAGTTAACAATTTTAAATGCACACAAGGCTACCAGTCAAATATTAGCTCAATAAAACTGAAACAAAATTTATATTTTTATATAAGAATACAGTAGTATTTTTTTCAGGTAATGATGCAAAATACAATCACTGATATATGTTCACATATAACAATTTCTCTCATATTAACAGCTCAAAAGATTAGTGAAACCAGAAGAACTGCTTAATTACTCTATGAAGCAGCTGAACTAATATCCCAAAAGCTTACTGCAACTTTTTTTCTTTTATACTCTATACTTTTTTTTATCTTCATTATGCTGTTTGATACTAGGGGCCACAGAAAGGCAGAAGTGCCTAATGTCAGTACAACTTTCAGCCAGTTAGGATTGTCATGTAACAGCAGTGACCTTAGAAGTTTGATCCCTCTAAGGATGTGTTTGGGAGCCTGGATTAGATAAGAGCATAGCATGACCACACAGAAGGTGCCATCTTGCCCTTGCCTCGCTGGGAAAAAAGTTTACATTACTTAAAACTGATTTCCAGTTAAAGGCATAACCCTTGGCAAGGTGATTTGTACAATCAGTTGAAATATCTTAAGAGTAAAACATGTTTCCTTGAAAAGAAATTCTGCTTCAAGAATACATCAATTTTTGCCTGAGATTTTTTTCCAGCCTGTCCTACAAATTTCAAAATTGCCAGCCTTTCCCCATCCCTCCTGTGATTCCCAGGGAAATAATAATAACATTTCATCAAAATTGCCAGGCTTTAAAATCACATAAACCAGCCCTTCTGGTGGCTCAACAGGTTAAGTGACAGCACTGTGAAGGTAGCTGCTTCAACAAGAAGTGAGTTCTGTTCCATCCCCTGCCTGGAAGGTGGCCATACATCAGCAGACCTCTCCTGTCTGGCCCACCGCTCCTCTCAGCAGTGTACTTCATCTATCTGCCTGTTCTGTTCCCCGCTCTGTCTCTGGTGAAGCCTCTCACCGCCCCTGCACTTCTGGCCTGTACCCCAGTTCTGTATGTATAAATAAATAAATAAATCTTTTAAAAAAAATAAATAAATCACATAAACCAAATCTTTGGAATAAATCTGTGTGTGTGTATGTATACAGATATGTGCTCATATAGTGTATATATGTCTATCTATCTGCTATTAATCTATCTACCCAGCCAGCCAGCCTCCTCTTGGCTCTTTTTCTCTAAAAACCCAACTGCTGAGGGGCCTCCCTCGTGGTGCAGGGGTTAAAGACAGCACTATCAAACTGTTGCCAGTTACTGCAGTACAAGTTCAATAGCAGGCCAGGGAGCTAAGGAACATGGCACAGCAGAACTCTTCAGTCTCCACCCCTGCTCCCCTCAGCAGTGTATTTTAGTACCTTTGCCTGTTCTGCTTCCCACTCCATTTCTGGTGAATCCTCTTACCCTCACCCCAACAACTCTGGTTTACACCTCAGTTCTTGCATTCATAAATAAATAGATCTTAAAAAAAGTGGGGGCTCTCCCCCTCCCTGGTGACGCAACAAGTTAAAGCATAGCACTATGAAGCTAGGCGGCAGTTGCTTTGGCAAGAGTTTGATCCCTGGCCAGGGAGGTGACCTACATGGTGCAGCAGAC
>NW_004567107.1:63939253-63950117 GCF_000260355.1 Condylura cristata | reverse complement strand
CTTTAAACCCTACAATAATTAACAGTTTAAAAATGATGATACATTCCTTTGTTGAATTTTTTTATATTAAAAATCATGTTTTCCAAAGACAAATAATATGGGAAGTTCTCATAATGTTAAGTTTAAGCAATAGGGGAAGTTTATGTCTACAATTTTGTTTCGGAAAATAAACACATTAATAGGTGGGAAGAGCATAAAACACATGAAAGGAAAAATCACAAAAACAGAGCCTCCCTGGTGGCTTAAAGTTGCAGCACTGTCAAGTTATGGCCAGCCACTAAGGAATGAGTTTGATCCCAGGCCAACCAAGGAGTTGACCCACATGGCTCAGCAGACCCCTCCTGTCTTGCTCACTGCTCCCCTCAGCAATGTATTTCAGTAGATCCACCTGTTCTCCTCCCCACTCTGGTGAATCCTGTAACCCACCCATCCACCCACCCCCACTCACTCTGCACCTTTGGCCTGTAACCCAGTTCCTCTATGCAAAAATAAATAAATAAATAAATAAATGTGTCATAAAAAAAAAGGAAGCTATTTAAAATATTTTCTGGACCTGGCCTTAGTGGTGCAAAGGGCTGAAGCACAGCATTGCAAAGCTAGCCGCAGCAGCTTCAGCATGAGTTCAATCCCCCGCCAGGTTGGTAATCCACATGGCACAACAGGCCTCTCCTGTCTTGCCCGCTGCTCCGCTCAGCAGTGCATTTCAGTTGGTCTGCCTGTTCTGTCCCCCACTCTGTCTTTGGTGAATCCTCTCACTGCCCCTGCACCTCTGGCCCCAGTTATGTATGCATAAATAAAAATATATAAAGTATATTTTCCAGACCTACTTTATGAGCAAAAGTGTTATCTTGTAATTATCTCATGATTAAATCTTCGTTCCATATTGTAAGCCATTTTCATTTTCTTTCTTTTTTTTATTTTTCATTTGAGGCACCTTCGGCTTATAACACTGTGATTGAAAGTTTAAAATCACACCTCTGACTATGTTTGTCAACACAGCATACCCACTACCAAGTCACCCATAGTCCACCATATTTCATTGGATCCTCTCCACACTTTGTTTTCTCCCCCATCCCTCTGAACCCTAATTCTACAAACATGTTTCTAGGGTTTGTTATTTGATTGATTGACCCTTTGTTCTGTACATATTATATAGAAGTGAAAACATATTTATCTTTTTCCTTCTAACTTATTTCCCTTATTTTTATCCCCTCCAATTCCTTCCATGTTGTTATAAATGTAAAGAGTTGATTATTTTTTTAGCTGAGTAGCATTCCATAGGATATGTATATAACATCTTTTTAACCCACTCATCTGTCCTTGGGCATTTATGTTGTTTCCTTAACTTGGCTATTGTACATAGTGCTACAATGAACATCGGCGTGCATTTGAATTGCACTTCTTGTTGATAAATGACCATTTTTTCATGTGCCTATAAGTCATCTGCATGTTTTCTTTGGAGAAGTGTCTATTTAGCTCTTCCACACATTTTTGGATTGTGTTCTTTGTTTTCTTATTGTTGAGTTGTTTGAATTCTTTGTAGATCTTGTATATCAGCTCCTTGTCAGATATACTATGTATAAATATTTTCTCCCATTCAGTAAAATGTCTTATTTTAATAAGTTTCTTTCACTGTGAAGCTTTTTAATTTAATGTAATCCCATTTGATAATATTCACTTTGTTTCTCAACATTTTTTCCCTTATCATTAGTTGATGCCTATTTGTTTATTTTTATGCCAAGACTGCCTAACATTCAAATTAACTGGTGTAGCTTGTGGAGCAATCCTCAACAAAATTTGTAGATAGCATTTTTCTAAACTTCTTATGTTTATATTTAACCATTAATTAGGCATTTGGAAAAAGTATGAAGATTGTAGAATGACACAAAATTTTTATTAATTAGTTATCGCTCATCTTTTTTCCAAATATATTAATTGAACTTACAGAGATTTTTCATCTCTACCTTTCTTTTCCCACTATATTGAATGCACAAATAAAAGTGAGATTATTTAAGAGGAAAGAGGAAGAGAAAACAAAGAACCATAATAGTTACAAATGCTATAATCAATTCCTAAATTATTAAAAATTGTACGTAGCATAAATTCTATCAGTATGCACCAAATTATATATAATATATCCCATATTTTATGGCTATAGAAATTCTATATTTTATGGATGACACATTTTAAGTTCACAATAAAAAGAAAATAGGAAAATTCTGAAATAAATACCAATTACAAATTCAACTGAACCTGATGTTTAATATATAGAACTGAAAAAAGTCTAGACCAGAGGTCCTGTGTTCCAGTTTTTGCTCTTCTATTCTTTTTTTTTTAAAAAAAATATTTATTTGTACATACAGAACTGGGGTACGGGCCAGACGTGCAGGGACGGTGAGAGAATTCACCAGAGACAGAGTGGGAGCAGAACAGGCCGCCTGAAGAAGTACACTGCTGAGGGGAGTCAGGAGAGGTCTGCCATGCCATGTGGGTCACCTCTGGGGTGGGCGGGTATTGAACTCATGCTGAAGTGGCTCTAGCTTCTCAGTGCTGTGCTTTAACCTGCTGCTCCACCAGAGAGGGCCTATTCTTTTTTTTTTCTTTTAAGATTTATTTATTTATGCATACAAGTACTGGGGTATAGGCCAGAGGTGAGGGGGGTGAGAAGATTCACCAGAGACAGAGTGGGGAGCAGAACAGGCAGATTGACTGAAACACACTGCTGAGCAGAGCAGCAGGCAGGTCAAGAGAGGTCTGCCTGCCATGTGGGTCACCTGGAACTACTGTTGCAGTGGCTGCTGTTGGCTTCAGAGTGCTGCCTTTTAACCTGTTGCACCACCAGGGAGGGCCCCCTCTTGCTCTTCTATTCTGACTTCATTATTTGACTTTTTTTTTTTTTCTGTAACAGTATGAACTCCATGAGATGAGCTGTCTCTATATCTTCCACCTTTAATAATTTATTCCCTAAGATCTGAAAAATATCTCTAAGACTCCATTCACACGCCTTGGAGACCTCTAACAACTTCACATCATCAGAGAGCAGTCATTGAGTAACTACCAGCAGTGCTAATTTATGTTCTCATATCCTCTAGAACTCTTTTCTTGTTTTTATTATAGTTTGTGTGAATTAAATCCCAGATCCATTTTCCTAACAGAAATACTTTCCGAGTCCTTTGCTAGCAAATTTAGCTAATTAGCTTCAATGCGTAGGGTAGAATCATACAGGGGATTGTGGCAGCATCTGCCTTATTGATTCCAACAAATCTATGCAAATAAATGAGAGGAGTTACTGTTATTAAGCATGCAGTTTATAGTATTTTTATGTTATTTATTTTTCTTGGTAAGAACAAACCAGAGAGAAGATAAATAGCAAGCAGGGCCTGGGTTCATGGACAAGCATCCTATGTACTTCACATTGTGATAGAATGGTTGCAAGGACTGATTTGGTGAGATAAGGTGAAGAAGATGAAATTGTAGGCATTTTTATTTAAGTCATACAATAGTTCTAAGGCCCTCCCTGGTGGCACAGTGAGTTAGAGTGCAGCACTGTGAAGCTGGTGGTGGCCACTTCAGTGCCACTGCACGTTCGATCCCCAGCCCCAGAGGTGATCCACATGGCATGGTAGACCTCACCTAACTTGTCCACTGCTCCTCTCAGCAGTGTACTTCGTTGATCTGCCTGTTCTCTATCTCTGGTGAATTCTCTTACCACCTCTACACCTCTGACCTATATCCCAGTTCAGTATGCATAAATAAATAAAATCTTTAAAAATAAATAAAATAGTTGTAAATCATCTTTAAAAAGAACTATATATGGATATACAGACACTTAGTTAAATATAAAATATAACTGGGAGATGACACCTCAAACGTCAAGTGTAGATGCAAATTAAAACCACAATGAGATACCACCTCACCCCAGTGAGAATGGCACATCTTCAAACAACTAGCAACAACAAATGTTGGTGAGGATGTGGAGAAAAAGGAACTCTCCTGCATTGCTGGTGGGAATGCAAACTAGTACAACCACTATGGAAAACTGTTTGGAGGTTCCTCAAACTGCTAAACATGGAGCTTCCCTATGACCCAGCAATCCCACTCCTAGGTATCTACCCAAAAGACACAAAAACACTGATTGAAAAAGATACTTGTACCCCCATGTTTATTGCTGCTTTATTTACAATTGGAAAAACATGGAAGCAGCCCAAATGCCCAAAAGTAGATGACTGGATTAGAAAGATGTGGTACATATATACAATGGAATATTACTCAGCAACCAAAAAAGAGAAACACATGTCTTTTGCAGCAACTTGGATGGAGCTGGAAAAGATCATGCTTAGTGAGATAAGCCAGAAAGAGAAAGAAAAATACCGGATGGTTTCACTCATAGCAGGAGTATAATGGACCAGGCGAGAAAATAACAAAAATAATGAACAACCATAGACCAGAGACATTATGTGGGGGTGGAGTGGGGAATGGGATCAAAAATGGGGGGGGGGAAGGGAGGGAAATGCACGGGACTATGGTGGTGGCACAGGGGTGATTTGGTGATGGGAAACCCGTGGGGATTACAATTGAGATGAAAAAAAAAATGTGCAAAATGATGTAAAAATAAACTTTTTAATAAAAAAAAAAGATATAAAAGAAAAAAAAAGTCAAGTGTTTTTCTGGAAGGTGGAATTAGGAGTGATTTTGCTTTTTATATCTTTCTTATCTTTCCTTCCTTCCCAAATTTCTGCCTTGAGTACATATTATTTAGTTAGAAGTAGGTAGATTTACTCAAAATTCTAGAAGCAAGTCAATGTAGCATTATTCTCATCATACAGTTGCTTTTCTCTATCGTTAACTCTATTGTGAACATATTTGACTTACTCTTGCTTCAGTTGACATTTAGGGAATGTATAAAATATGCTAGGTGCCTTTTCCATGCTCTAGAGATTTAGAGATAAATAAGAGTGTGATCTGTCTTCATGTATCTATCAAGCTATTGGAAGAGACATACATGAAAACAGACAATTACAAGACAGTGTGATAAGTCATCCATGCTAAGGTCCTGTGGGGACATGAAGGGAGAGTTTCTGTGAGGCTAGAAGATGTGTGATGGTAGGAGGAGACCAGTCACAGAAACGTGGTGCTTGAGTCCAGTAAATTATTTACTAAGAAAGAATACCTAGTTATAATTCTTCCTTTAATGGTAACCAAAGTATTTCCCTGAGTTCTGTGAATCATTAAGAAGTTATGAAACCTCATGAGGAGGCCATGAGAAGCCCCAGTAATATGTTTTCTACTACTGGTTGACATTTCAACCATTACCAGTATAGGGTTATTATGAATAAAACTGTTATTATAGTTTTTGCCTCTTTTGAAGGACATATTCACTTCTGTGGGTTATAAACAGAAGTAGAATTGCTTAATTATAAGATACATACATTTAGCTTTAGTGGCAACTGCCCAGACTTTTCCATATTGGTTGTACCAATTTATATGGTACATATGTAAAAGTGCCACAAGTCATGTAAAAGTGTCCTAGTCACTCTACCTTCTTTGTATCATAATACTCTTGGTATTTTAAAAATAATTGTGAGTTTTTAAACTTCCTAATGGTCGGCCTCCCTGATGGCGAAGGAGTTAAAAATCTCAGTGTTGTCAAGCTATCATCATCAGCATGAGTTTAATCCCTGGCCAGGGAGCTGACCCACATGGCACAGCAGACCTTTCCTGTTTTGTCCCTGTTCCCCTCAGCAGTGTCTTTCAGTGGATCTGCCTGTCCTGCTCTCCACTCTGTCTCTGGTAAATCCTCTCACTATCAACAACCCCAACCTCTGGCCTACACCCCAGTTCTTGTATGCATAAATAAATAAGATGAAATGTTTGGAAATAAAGCTTCCTAATGGATCTCCATTCTATTACATTTCCATAAAAATGTGAGCTCTGCTAGGATCTGCTTTCAGGGAGAGTTCCTGGATATCAAGAGGAAGTGCACCAACCTCAGGATGAGTCTGCCACCTCTGACATAGAGATAAGGGGCTAGGGGAGCCTTGAGACTCTCATTAAAGGAATTCTAGGCTCCTGTCAAGCCCTTTGGGTCATCCAGGGCATTGTGAGGCAAGATAGAACTGGAACTTCTGGTTCAAAAAAGGAAGCTGACCCACTTACATCCATTCAATGAGTGCATGTCTCTGAAGGGATTGGCCTAAGTAAGAGGGGGCTGCCTTTCTCCAAGTGGCATTAGGAGTTAGTGGCAGTGCTGATGGCAGAAGACCCTATCTCAACCTGGTCTTTGGTTCAGCTCGGAAAACAAATCCAAATCTCCTTGTAGGCAGAGCTTCAGATGGGCCAACAGAGCTCTTTGGAGGTATGAAGCCTGAAGCCTTGATGGGATCAACAGGTAACTGGGCACTACAGCCAGAGGTGCATAGGCGGTAAGCAAGGAGCATCCAGCTTCTTTGAAGGGTTTCTTTTCCTGAGGAAAGTGGAGACTGCAACTCAGATTTCTACGGAGTCTTCTGAAAATGGAGGCAAGGCTGATTCTGAAGAAAACCTCATGCCTGTGAGCAATGCCAGCCCTAACTGAACTGATAAGCCCAAGGCCACTCTTCCCCAATCTTACCTATGGAGACAAAACCAAGAAAGGCAGGTAGTGGCCTACCCGGTTTCGGTTCCCAGTTCAGGATTGCAGTGGAGACGGATTAAGAAACAGATAAATTACGGGTGTGAGGCCGATTTCATAAAAGCACGAAGACGTGTGACCGACAGGTCATGGAAATCTAAGGGGAGCTGTTGCAGGAGAGCGAGTCAGGCAGGGAGACAAGCACCGGAAGAAGACAGAAGGGAGAGCGGAGTCTCAGAGCGTCCCGGGGTGGGGAGAGGGCAGCGAGAGGGCTGGGAGCGGCCAGAGCTGGCAGTGCCGGGCAGCGCCCGGCTGGGCGAGTTCTCGGCTGAGAACCGCCCAGCTAGACTCCACCTGGGGGGTTGACAGGCAGGCGGTTCCGCCTCCTCCCACAGCGTCCCGCCCCCTGCGCCAGAGCTCCGCGTGGGATAGGTTCGGGAAACGAGACGCCTCGGGAGGGAGGCAACCAGTGACAGCAGCCGAGTAAAGGCCTGGACTGGATTTTCTCCCCCGAGCCGGGTGAGTTGTCCTCACTTCCGGATGCCTGAGGACTAGCGGGCGACCGTTCGAGGTCGGCAGCTGGAACCGAGATTTTCAGCCCCCACCTCGCCCACCTCGCCCGCCTTGTCCACGTCCAGCAGCCGCCGCACGACCGTTGGAAAGGGGCGGGCAGCCGCCAAGCAACAGCCGGGAGCTCCTTCCAATCCTAAGCCCCGCCCCCTAGTGCCCGCGGCGTCTCCTTGGCGACGCGCCGCCCAGTGCGCCCGCCTGAGGCTGACTGAGCTCGGGCGAAGGGGAGGGGGTGTTTTGGTTCCAGGCGCTCGCCGTCCTTCCCAGGCTCAGTCGTCGGAAAGCTGCTCGTTCCTGCTTCCCTTCCCCTCCCCTTTCCCTTTCCCGGCCCCAGTCCTCCCTCCCTCTTCCCTTCAGCTAGCCTTTCCTTCTACTATCGCAGCGGTTCCCGGCCGTTTTTCAGGCCGGGCGAACTAAGGCTCGCGTCCCCCGGGCCCAGTATATGACCTGCCGCCCAGCTACCCCTCGCTTCCCCCGCCCCATGTGGCTGCGGGGCCGCGGCGGAGCTGTTCGCTATGGCCCGCAAAGCAGTTAGCAGGAAGCGGAAAGCGCCTGCCTCGCCGGGAGCTGGGAGCGACGCTCAGGGCCCGCAGGTGAGGGCTGAGAGACCGCACCGGGATGAAGAGGCCAAGTAAAGCAGAAGGGCATGGGGTTTGCGGTCGGGGAACCGGAACCGAGGTCCAAGGTCTGTGGACAGAGGGCGAGCTGGAGGTGTCTGGCCTATAATAGGATCAGGACTGAACTCTCAGGAGTGCCCTGGAGAGCAGATAGGCCGCGGGAGTGAGGAACTAGAGGCCTTGAGCAAAGAATGGGGCATAAGGAGAAGCCAGAATCGTGGCTGTGGAGGAAGAGAAACTGAAGTCGGAAGAATTGGGAACAAAACCTAGGCCATACTGGGAGGGAGAGTGAAGACTGCCTTATGGGAAGTGGAGGTGAATGCGCCCCTCCTATAGGAAGGAGCTTCCCAGTGGATAATCAAACCCTCAGCTGGATCTTTTGGAACTTGCACCCCCTAAAAGATATAGCAGTTCTCAGGTGTCGTCCTTATATTGCTTTCATTGGAAGGGAAAACCTTGTCGGAAGCATAATCGGACTCTTGATTACCCGTGCCTCCTACTCGGTTGGTGTTTGATTTTTTTTCGAATTCTACAACTGCCTGGAGCGCGGCACCTGGTGATGGAGGGGCGGCCATTAATAGTGCATCCCTGAAAGACCTGGTACCATAGACTGCCTCCTTGGGCTACACCCTCCATGCTCCACCGGGAGTTCAGGCTGAGAGTGAGAGGGGGGCTGGGTAGAGATGCAGCCATTGTTGACTTGGTGATCACTGGACCCTTCAGTCCCCTTTCCCTATCAAGGATAGCTTTAGGATATCTGAGCCCTTCACTTCTAAAAGGCCACATAAACCTTTTGTCCTCCTTTCTGCTTCCTTCCCTTGTCTTTCGACCAGTGTTTCTCACGGTTTAACTGAACAGCATCTTTTTTTTTTTTATCAGTATTGGAAGAGTTAAACTGGACTTTCTGGATTGAGATGCCTATTGTGCTGTATTTCTGCTGTGTGTAAATCCTGTAGGATGATTTAACACAGTAGGATCTTTTGTTTTGAACTGAAGGTAGCCAAAGCCCTGATTTCAATATATTGTTTTCCAGTTTGGCTGGGATCACTCGCTTCACAAAAGGAAAAGACTCCCCCCAGTGAAGAGATCCTTAGTGTACTACCTGAAGAATCGAGAAATCAGGCTACAGAATGAAAGCAGCTACTCTAGAGTGTTGTATGGTTATACAGCACAGCAACTTCCCAGTCTCCTGAAGGAGAGAGAGTTTCACCTTGGGACCCTTAATAAAGTGTTTGCATCTCAGTGGCTGAATCATAGGCAGGTGGTGTGTGGCACAAAGTGTAATACGGTAAGTGTCTGGGGGGGTTGTGTGCTTTCTCCTAGGTCCTAGATCTATAATCTCTCTACATGCTCTTAGAACCTCTCACTGCTCCTTTCCCCAATCAGTTTCTTTTAAGACAAGACTGCCTTATTCTCATTTTTGTTCTCTCTTATCTGTTGATGACTTCTTTGACTTTTCCCCCCTACTTTTCCACTTCATTTCTTTTCTTATATATCTTTAGTAAAGTCTGTTTTATTTAGGCCTCTATAGGATATGCTGTGACATCTAGAGGTTGTTTTTCTTTTTTTCCTCATGCTTTTTAAGTCAGAGGGCTCAGGGAAAAGACTTAGGAAAGAAAGATGTTCACAGCTTCGTACAATATACAAGATAGGGAAACCTTAGTTGTTGTCTGCTAACCAAAGGGAATATAGGAGTATTTAAAATAACATTTAGCTGAAACTATGAATAAGGCAGACATTCTTTTCTTAGAGAATAGAATCTAAAGATGTATTTCTTATAAGAAAGGACAGGGAATGTGTGTCTTCAGGATATAGATGTTTACTTTTTGCAACATTGCCTCCTGAAAAGAAATCAAAAGAGAAAATTTTAAGTATGACTTGAGTAGATTAGAATGATTTAAAAGACAGTTACAATGAAGAAAAATGGAAGGGGAAAATTATCAGTAAGCTAGATAACCAGCACAAGATAACCAGCCTATAAAGGCATAAACAAAGTTGTCAATCCATGTCTGGCTGTTGTGGCTCTGGATAACAGATGGGTACAAGTAGTATGACATCAGAGAGAGGGCAAGTGATTGGTTTTGGAGGTGGGAAATGATTCTAAATGAAGAATGAAAAAAGATGGTGTATAGCCCAGCTACTCTCTTCATTTTCACCTTATACTTTGTGAATAGACTAGTAATGTCATAATGCCTAGGTAAATTTACCCTGTGTGGAAACATGTCTTATTTCAAAAGAAGGTTACTCTAGATCACAAAAGTCTTCAGTAGAAGATGGTTTGTTTAGAGATAGGCAGAGATTTTATATCTCTTGTTTAGAGATGTAAGTAGAGATTTTAATATGAGTTGTAAAGAAATACTGTAGAAACAGAAACCAAACTTTCACTTCCTCATCTGTTGAAACCATTCAGAACTAAGTAGTGGTCGCAAATCTCTGCAACTTCCTTTTTTGTGGTCTCTCAGGTCACCACTTGAGGTTTAAAAGAGCTGCCAACATTGTCACTCACAGTAGAAAAAGTGTCTTCCGGCCCCTCTGTGGCATAGTGGGTTGAAGCACAGTACTGTGAGGCTACCCACAGCTACTGCAGCTGCAGTTTGATCCCCCCCCCCCCCCCCCCCCCCCCCCCCCCGTGGCACAGCAGACCTCTCCTGTCTCACCCTCTGCTCCCCTCAGCAGTGTATTTAGTCAGTCTCCCCGCTTTCACTCTGGTGGGTCCTCTCACCCCCGCCCCACCTCCTGCCTGTACCCCACTTCTTGTGTGCATACATAAATCAATCTTTAAAAAAAAAAAAAGAAGAAAAAGTGTCTTCTGTTTGGAGGAATTTTTTCTACTCCCCACACATGCCATCATAGTGTTTTGCAAATATTTCTGGATTTAAAAGATTATAAACTGCTGAACTGAAAGCAGAATTAATCATCATTTCCTGCTTCTTGAATTTATTGACCCTACTTTGAAGGTGAGAATAATGTTAAGTAATAACTTAACCTGGGGCCCTCCCGGGTGTTGCAGTGGGTTGGAGAGCTGCACTGCAAAGCTAAGCCAAGCCATAGTGACTTCCATGAGAGT
>NW_004567107.1:63920888-63939153 GCF_000260355.1 Condylura cristata | reverse complement strand
CCTCATGACCCACATAGCGTGGCAGACCTCTCCTGTCTCACCCCACTGCTCCTCTCAGCCTGTCCATCTGCCTGTTCTACTTCCTACTCTGTTTCTGGTGAATCCTCTCGGTACCCCTGCACTTCTGTCCTGTACCCCATTTCCGTATGCATAAATAAATGAAATCTTTAAAAATAAATAACCTGTTCCTACTACCTACCTCTTTCTGTCTTCCTATATCTGCCTCTAAAAGGGTTTAAGTGGGAGCCTATTTTCTTTTTATAGTTGCATGTTTTTCTTTGCTTAGTTTCCAGAGTCAAAGCAGGGAACCAACATTACTGCTCTTCTGAACTTTGGGACATTTGGCAAATGATTCCTTTCCCTGTACCTTTGTTTTCCCATCTGTAAGGTAGCTTCCCAGTGCTGGGAAGATAGGAAGCACATCTTGGAAAATACAGTGTCTTACCAAAAAATGGTAGTGATGATAATGAACCCAAAGCCCTTTCCAATGTTTTTCACACTCCCTGGGACTTCCCTCAGTTTAAAAGATAGAGAAATTATTTAAGTAATTTAGAGTTTTCTTTGGGTGATGTGTAAAGTCTGGGAGAAAAGGAGTTCATGCTGGGTTCTTAGCATTAAAGTCAGTTTTGATTTCTTGAAACGTTAACAATGAAATGATTTTCAGTAGGAAAAGTATATCACAACCACTTATATTCTGCAGTAACCCTGTTAATATTTATCTGCAGATTAGAGATTGTTTTTTACTTGTTTGCCTTGATATTTATCAGTATTAAGCTGAGTGCACAAAAATGCTAAAAGCCAGGCCCTTATCAAGTTATCAGACTTGGAGCTATACTATTGAAGTCTGCTGAAGTAGTAGGTCACCCTCTGTGAATAAATGCAGCAGAGATATTTTGTAAACTTTTCTGCAGCTTGATTCCTTAGCTGTCATTCAGCCTTTTTTTGAATTCCCTGGACCCAGTAAGCACAAGAATAACAGTAGCGCTGGCCTATCTATGTTGTTTATCAGTGGATAACATTTCTCCAGTTATATTTTTACAAAGTTATATCAAGGAGAGGTAGTGTAACCTTAATTGGAACTTAACTGTGTCTGGGAGCCAGGATAGGTTGGCATATTTTTCTAGTTAAGATTGTAAATTTAGATTGTGTGCAGAACCAGACAGAAAAGCTCAATTAAGAGAAGCTTGCCATGCACTGAACAGTTAGAGAAGTAGTGGGGACTGTTAAGTCAGAGAAGGCCTTCTTGGCTTCAGTTATTGGTATGTGGGCCTAGTATTAACAGATTTTCTTTTAAAAAGAAACTGGAAATGTGAATTTTTGTGGGGGGAAATATCAAGCATTTATTTAGAATATTGAGTCTGGTATGACAAGCCCTTTAGGTTTCTGGAAAAGAATTGTTAAGGTAGGGAAGGATGAAATTGTGGAGGCCCTTGAATGTTAAACTAATATATTCTGTGGAAAATGGAGAGACCAGGCTCAAGGATTGCAAGCAGGGAGAGATGTGGGGTCATGCTTAAGGGAGGACACTTATAGGATATTATAGGATATAGTGCTACAGTGGAGATGATGTAATGCTGTACAAAATCAGACAGGGAGAGGATGAGGATACATGGATAAGCCATCTTAGAGGTAGAATCTGTAAGACAAAGGCATGGTCAGATTTAATCTGTTCAGAAGTATAAGTAAAAATTCATACTGGGAAACAAAACTGATACTGATTACTTAAACCTGGGTAACTGGAAAGATAGCAGTGTGAGTATTGGCCAAGTTTGAAGAAAAAATGACTAATCTTACACTTTCAGTAGTTGAGTTTTGGGAGACAATGTAGTTTGAAGTTAGTGGTTTAGTCATATGTTTAAGGGGATTTTGAAATGATGTATTAATGTGGGGGAGAAGGAAGTAAAGCACTCTTGAGTTCCATAAAGTGTTTATACCTGTATTTTCTAGATACAGTGTGGGGAGGATCATGTGGGGAGCAGTTTGTTGTTTCCATTAGATCATCATCTTTTTTTTTTAATATGTACCAATTTTTTAAAAGATGAGCCAGAAGTGAGAAGAAACACTGATACTGAGAGGTTAAGGTCTGTAGAGAGCAACTACATTTATGTGGAAGGAAGAACTGCTGTGGGGGAGTAGGGAGATGAGGAAAACCAGGATCTTATCAAGAACAGTTCAATAAGGTGAGGGGCTATTTTGAGAATGGTGGCTTAAAGAGAAGTAGTGATGTATGCAGAGTTTGAGGCATTTAGTTTTAGATATGAACTCTTACTTCCTGTTTTTTGATGCCTTACAACCAAAGAATACCAGGGAGTCACCTATAGAAGACACAATTGCTTGTTGTAGTCACAAGAGAGGCCCACAGGGAACCCTGGGGTCTCCCAATAAGAGGGTATAGAGATTTACAGTGGTCATTTGGGGAAGACTTAATCTTTTATCTTTCTTCACATCTCCCAAAGTGCTGGTCAGAGTTACAGTGTTAACTTCACAGATAAACTTGGGTAGATCATAGTGAAGCAAACAAGATGAGTTTGGGCTGTGATTTGCTGGCAGTTCAAAGGAATCCTAATGAATTCAACTTTGGTGGGGTGGGCTAGATTGGTAAGATACCAGAGATGAAAAAATAGCTTTACTATCATATCCCTGAATTTATACATTCAGTCATAAAAGTATAATATGAAACTCAGTTTGAGACACAGGGAAGTAATATGGTGAAGTGTGGGAATTCTATTCTGACTAGATTTTCGATTCATTCTTACTGCTCTTGCTATTTTATTTTATTTTCCCAAAGGGATTACAGCTTTTATTAAAATGCCTGCAGAATTTCTTGTACCCAGTCAGATAAACCTCTCAGGTTAACATTGTTCTTATTTGTATGATCCATCAATATTTTGTAGTTAGGATAAAATGGCATTTAGTTTATTTTCTGTCTAGTAAGAAATGATCAGATTTACCCGTAGCCATTCTTTATTTTATTTTTAGAATATTTAACCTTTTTAGCAAGTTATTTTTCATGGGCACATGTTTCTAAATTGCATATCAGTGTGGAAAAGCTTAGTATCTATGCAAAGACAACTAATGTTGAGGATTTTAGGAACAGTAGAATCAGCCTTGTGCATCTTATATACATTGTGATGGTACAGGAGAGGGTTTCTCTTGCTCCTTTCTGACTTGTCTTCTACAGGAATCATGGCTTGCATTAGTACAGGTGTAGACCCCAGGAATCCTTTTTGCATAATAGAATGCAGACTTTGGATCACTCAGAGGAAAAAAAAATTTTTTTTAAGATTTATTTTATTTATTTATGCATACAAGAACTGGGTTGTAGGCCAGAGGTGCAGGAGGAGGGGTGTGAGGATTCACCAGAGACAGAGTGGGGAGCAGAGCAGGCAGGCTGACAAAGTACATTGCTGAGGGGAGCAGCAGGCAAGATGGGAGAAGTCTGTGTGCCATGTGGGTCACCCTACTGGTCAGGGATTGAACTCTTGCTGAAGCAGCTGTGGATTTAAAAAAAAACTGGATTAAAAAAAAAACCAACATACATTTGCATACAAAAACTGGGGTGTAGGTCAAAGGTGTGTGATGGGGTGTGGGGGTTCAGAGGATTCACCAGAGATAGTGGGGAGCAGAACAGGCCGAAGGTAGCAGCAGGTAAGATAGGAAGGCCTGCTAGGCCATGTGGATCAGCTCCCTGGCTGGGGATGGAATTCATGCCACAATGGCTGGTGATAGCTTGAGAGCACGATGTCTTTAACCCCTTAACTTTCAGGGAGGCCCTTCCTAACTAGATTTTGATAGGCAGATAACAGAGAAAAGGCTTTTACATCTCTTGCTGACATGTGAATTTTCTTTTTCTATTGTAATAAAAATAGTGCTTTCAAGATGAGAGTTACTGTTTTTCTCCCTGATCCATACACAGGGGACTACTCTTGTTTGTTTTCTGGTCTAGAAGATAAAAGGATGAAAGTGACCCCAAATTGGCAGCTGAGTTCAAGATTATGAAACTGTGATTCCATTTGAATAGCTTGCTTGTCTTTTGACCCATGGAGGCCACTAATTCCTCTCAAATGTTATGTGGAGTGCTCTATTTGGGATAGTTTTTTAATTCAAGAGAAATAAATGTTTTGCATTTATTAAATCTATAAACATTTACTGAATTTCTCCTTAAAATAGCAAGATGCTATATCTCATTCGTGCATTACTATATACAGTTGCAATAACATAAAAATAAGTCACAATGGGGCCTCCCTCGTGCCATGAGGGGTTACAGCTGAGCACTATGAAGCTATCTTCCCCCACTGCAGCACAAGTTCAATCCCTGGCCAGGGAGGTGACTCACATGGCCAGGCAAATCCCTCCTGTCTCACCCACTGCTCCCTTCAGCAGTGTAATCAGTATATCTTCCTTTTCTGTTCTTCACTCTATCTCTGTTGAATCCTTTCACCCCCCCACACCTCTGGCCTATTCTTATATGCATAAATAAATCTTAAAAAAAAGAGTAAGTCGCACACAAAGAAAAATAAGTGACAGACAAAATGGAAGGAACATAAAGATCATGGAGTCCTAAGCACTGACTGTTCTCTTTTCTTAGTTGAAGAAACAGACCCAAAAGGGAACAGTTATTTGCCTGAGATTCTATAGTGACATAGATGCAGTTAAGATTTAGTCCCAATTTTTTTTTTAAAAATTTGTCAGAATTTTTTATATTATATCAAGTATTCCTCAAGCCTCATTAAACCTCTAATGGCAGAGGACTACTCAAAGTAGATAGTATTGTGAGATAGATAGAAATGTGAAATATTTTTGAAATCTAAAAAATAGCTGATTTTCCTTTTGCATTATGTACTTTATACTATAATATTAATTTATTTTAATATAAGAACACTGTGTTAAGGGAAGGATGGAAATCATCTATTATCTCCTAATGAAATTAAGTTAATGTTGTAGGCAGATGAGGTATACCATATTTTCCTATAAAAAGGACAGTTTATGCCATGTATAAGACATAGGCCCCAAACTTTGCTTAGCTGAAATATGATCCATAATCATGTGAAGATTTAATTATAATACAAATGCCTAATTAGTAGTGCCAACCAGGAGTGCTCTGAGGAGGAGTCTTTCATGCTAGAGTGTTCAAAGGAGGAAGAAGAGGAGGAAAGGGCTTTGATGGGAAAGAATCGGTGGTGTCAATTCTGTAGCAGAATCAGAAGGTATAAGGAATGTTCAAAGACTATCTAGACCCATTTGATGCAGGTTACAGGGCAAAAATTAGGGGAAAGAGACCAACTCAGTCAAAAGGAATTTGGGTGACAGTGGTAACTGAATCTCCATGGATAATACTTTTTTTTCTTTTCCCTTTGGTTCCTGTCTAGCCCTTGATAATGAATAATCTTGTTAGTCACCTTTCTCATTTGGAGAATTTAGTCCTTGACTGCATGGTCCCTGGTGAATTTAGGGCCTGTCCTACAGCTCAGTTGCCTTGGGGGATTGGGAAATGTGGATTTCTGAAAGCAGAGTTTTTTTCTGGGTGGTGCCTGGTAGGCAAACTACCTAGGAACAATGAACTAGATAGTGTAGTTACTTCACTTGGTGCTTTATTTTAGAACCATGGAAACTACCCCCAGCCTACTCACTTGAATGGCTGCCATATCACCAAGGAATAAAGTTCCGTGAGCCAAGCATGACTTCTTTTGCTAGTCCACCTATTCTCTTAAATTGGTGCGTATTTGATTCCTGATGCTCGGATCTGTTTCCTAAGCATGACCCAGGAACCACTTTGCATCACAATCACTTGAGATGTGTGTTAAAAAAATGCAGATTTTTGGTCTCCAGTACTGATTCAGGCTTTCCTTCTGAAGTCTATGAGTTGGTACTTTGAACAGGCAATTTTTTTTTTTAAAGATTTATTTATTTATTCATATGGAACTGGGGTACAGGCTAGAGATGTGAGGGTGAGAGAATTCACCAGAGACAGAGAGGGGAGCAGAACAGGCAGAGCAATGAAGTACACTGCTGCGGGGAGCAGCAGGCGGGCCAGGAGAGGTCTGCCACACCATGTGGTCACCTCCGGGGCAGGTGGGAATCGAACTCATGCTGAAGTGGCTTTAGCTTCTTAGTGCTGTGCTTTAACCCGTTGCGCCACCAGGGAGGGCCTGAACAGGCAATTTTTATATGAATCACCAGCATATACTTTATACTATTAAGCAAAAAACAATTTCTGTACTTTGAGGTATCCCTTGACAAATAGTTTTCCTTATTTGCCTACCCCTGGTCTTAGATAAGGCAAGAAATTTGCCCGCTTTTTTTAGTTACATTTAGCTTAGGCCATTAGTTTTCAAGGTTTTATCTTTTTTCTAAAAGAGTCATATTTAAAATTATGTCAGAAATATCCACATTTCTACCAAACAAATTTACTTAAGTCATTTGTGTTGTGATATGGATACAAAGTAATAAAGTTTTATTTAAGAACCATTTCTTACTAGCTTTGTATTCTTGGACAAGTGAGGTTGGCCTTTTTGTTTGTTTGTTTTTTCTTTTCACTGTTATAATTGAGAGTGTAGTATCTGCTGAGCAGAAAAGAATGTTGGTTAGCATATTGCCTCTGATGTGTGCTTAGTAAATTATTGATGTAATAAGTGATAGTTTGGAGTAATGGTGGCAGTACTTTTGCTCATTCTACAATTTATTTCTGTCCAAATTTAGGTATACTTCAGAGCATTTCTGTCACCTGAAAATGACTGCTTTCTGTATGTCAGTCACATCCCACTTACTTGAAAATTTAAAAAACAATTCATTTAGATATATTGTATGGGGAAGTACATTTATATCTAAATATAGCTAAATATATTATTTAAATATATTAATACATTTAATCATTTTAATACTATATTAAATATATATAGCTGGATGTATTATTTAGCTATATTTTTTTGAGGAAGTACAACTAGTGGTTACAGAGTTATGTTTATTTTAAGATTTATTTATACAGAGAGAACTGGGGTATGGGCTAGAGCTGGCTTGGGGGTGAGAGGATTCACCAGAGACAGAGTGGGGAGCAAAACAGACAGATTGCTTAAAATATACTGCTGAGGGGAGTAGCGGGCAGGTCAGGAGAGGTCTGCTGTACCATGTGGGTCACCCTCCTGACCAGAGAGCAAACTTGTGCCGTAATGGCTGCAATAGCTTCATAATGCTGTGCTTTAACCTGTTGTGCCACCAGGGAGAGCCCAGATTACAGGGTCATGTTTCATTGCATTATACAAAAGATACATGCAGGTGTTTTTTTTCTGTGTACTAATTGAAGTAATAGGTTAAAGATGTGATACAGGTATGTATATTGTCCTTAAGTCCTTTTTGAAACATAGTTGGTATTTCAAAAGCCTGGTGCATATGTATTTTTTTAAAGAAACAATTATTAATGTATATAAGAACTGGGGAATAGGCCAGAAGTTCAGGGGATGAGAGGATTCACCAGAGACAAAAAAGAGAGCAGAACAGATAGAGTGAAATACACTGCTGAGAGGAACAGTAGCAAAAAGTGGTACAAAATTGTTTTTTGCTTAATAATATAAAGTGTATGCCAGTGAATCATATAAAAGTTGCCTGTTCAAAGTGCCAACTCAGACTTCAGAAGGAAAGCCTGAATCAGCAGGAGAGGTCTACTATACCATGTGGGTCACCTCCCTGGCCACGAATGAACTGGTGCTGTAGCGGCTGCAGAAACCCATTGTACCACAAGGAAAAGCCCCCATATGTATTTTTCAGTATTGCAATGTACTTTACTTTTAAAAATATATCATGCTAAATGAAGGACTTCCTGGTGGTGCAGGGGTTAAAGTCCCAGCACTGTTAAGCTATCACCAGCCAGTGCAGTGTGAGTCATCCTATCCCCAGCCAGGTACTAGCCCACCTGTCTTGCACTGCTCCCCTCAGCCCTGTATTTTGGTAGATCTGCCTGTTCTTCTCTCTACTCTTTCTCTTGGGAAAGATCTTATCCCCCACATCTCTTGGCCACACCCCAGTTCTTGTATACATACATAAATAAAAATAAATAATTTTAATAATGGAAAAATACTGAAAATCAGCTTTGGCAAGACATTTAAGATTTTGCCTCATACCCATTAAAGTCACTAAGTAAAGTGCTTCTTACAGCACACCACAGAGGTTTAACTGAATCACCTTGAATAAAACCTGGTAAAATAAATTCCTTTTAAACTATGAAGTCAAACCCAACTAATTATTGCCTATAAATAATTACAGATCCCATGTCTCATAAGTGATAGACCATCCAAATGGAAAGACAAATATAAATAAAAATATTGGTCTACTAATCTGATTTCAAATAAATTCTCAGTTCTTCCCATGAAAGATGGGGAAAAATTCTATAGTAGTCAAGATGCCCAGAGTTAATGAACAGAGCATTCAGAAAACAATATGCAAGCTGTTCTGAGCTTTTTGTTATGCAGTAGCATTTTCAGGCATAAAGCCTTCTAATCAGAATTAACAGGAAGACTTTTCTCTAAGTTGCAAACTTCCTGAAAGCAGAGATTATAGTTATATAGTAATTACTTACCTGGTATATTAAGATATTACAAGCTTTGATAATAACAGTAATAACAGTATTAAAAGAAAAAGATAATATCCCTCTTTTTCACTCCTTGAACAGTATAGCACAACAAAATACATTAGGACAACATAGTTGTGTATTTGCCCACTGAGAAGCACAGTCTCTTGGGTATTATTTTGAGTTTCAAAACGTGTCCTTTTGCTGTATATTCTACCACTTTATTTTCAAGCCTTTTTTCACTTCCTCTTTTGCTTGCCAACAAACAAAAAAGTCACAAATCTAATTGAGAAAGGTCACTTTTGCCGATAGGCTAAAAAAACTTAACATTTAAAAAAATGTGTTTATTGTTAATACTAACAGTTAATGAAAATGAAAATGCAAGAGTAAAACATTCATATCCTAGCTGTTTTTCAAATCTGGTTTTCATTTGTCAAATTTCTATTTAGTCCTCTAATATTACTGTATTAATGTGGATAGCTATAATCAGCAGAGATAAAATCTTGTATGTCATTATCTTTAACATAGTAATGTTTCACATGTTATTATAGTCTTCATAATTATGTTAATATTTGCATAACATGATTTACCAGAAATTAATCAAGAATTCTGTTTATCTTACTTAACAAAGTTTTTTTTTTCTTTGTTTGGATTAATCCCCTAACCTGAAAATATTAGGTCAAAGGGTATATTTTTATATTCATTCAACAAATAATATGGACCATCAACAAAAGAAATAAGGATAAGATAAATTTGCCCAGTATTTCATTTTGGCTTTTTTTTTTTTTTTAAAGATTTATTTATTTGTACATACAGATCTGGGGTACAGGCCAGAGGCTCAGGGGCGTTGAGAGGCTTCACCAGCGACAGAGGCGGGAACAGAACAGGCAGATCGACGAAGTACACTGCTGAGGGGAGCAGCGGGTGGGTCAGGAGAGGTCTGCCACACCATGTGGTCACCTCTGGGGCAGGCGGGAATCGAACTCATGCGAAAGCAGCTTTAGATTCTCAGTGCTGTGCTTTAACCTGTTGCGGTACCAGGGAAGGCCTTTTTTGGCAATTTTTTTTAAAGATTTATTTTATTTGGTGGCCTCCCTCATGGCACAGGGGAGCTATTAAAGATAGCACTGTGAAGATACTGCCAGCCACGGCAACACAAGATACATCTCCGCCTGGCCAGATTGCTGACTCATATAAAGCAGACCTGTTCTACTGTTTCTCTTGCTGCTCCCCCAGCATTATATTTCAGTAGATATGCCTTTCTGCTCCCCTCTCTGTCTCTGGTGACTCTTCTCACCCTCCCTACCCCCATACCTCTGGCCTACACCCCAGTTCTTTTATGTATAAATAAATAAAAAATCTTAAAAAAAATTATGCTGTGTAAACCCAAGGTTATTATAAATCCTAATATGGTTCTCCTTCCGCAAAATCATGATTCTAATGGGAAAATGCAGAATTCAAGCCCTAATATGAATTACCATTGCTGAGCTCAGCAAGTCAGCCCTGCAGCCAGTCTTTTAGCAGTTTAGAATCACCTCTTACAGAATAAGAGAACTTGGCACAGGCACTTGGATTTAGATCCAGATATGTTCACTGCACTGTTTTTATGTTACTGAAAATTTGGACATAGCATAAATGTTCAGTAATAGGGAATGCATTCAGGACATGCTAGAACACATGCAGTAAACTACTGTTTAGCCATTCAGAATTTTATAGAGGTTAATTGATTACTTTGGAAAAGTATTACTGTAATATCAATTGAAAAGATAATGTAAGGGATCACTTTTTTTAATTAAAACAATTTTTAATGTAATCATTATATCAGCCTTCATTTTTGTAGAATGTATGATTTCCCTGTGAAATTCCTACCACCAGTTCACCCTTGCACCTTCAGTATAGTCTCATGTGCTCTTCCCATTCCTGTCCTAGTCTTTCTTCCTCCTCCTCCCCTATAGAAACCTGATCTATAGTTGTCTGATGATTTTGATTTTATTATAGTTACTTATTTTGTCTGATTCCCTTTTTTTTCCTACATTCCTCCTATAATTGAGAACATTCCATATTTTTCTTTTTCTTTCTGGTTTGTTTTGCTGAGCATAATCCCTCCCAGCTCCATCCATGTTCTGCAAAGGACATGAGTTTATCTTTTTTGATTGCTATGTAATATTCCATTGTGTAAATAGATCATATCTTCTTGATCCAGTAATGTATTTTTGGCCATCTGAGTTGTTTCCATAGCTTACCTGTTGCAAATTGTGCTGCAGTAAACATAGGAGGAATTGCAGGTGTCCTTTTGAATAATGTTTTTGTGTCCTTTGGGTAGATTCCTAAAAATGGAACTGCTGGACAATATGGAAGCTTCATTTTTAATAGTTTGAGGAACCTCCTCACAGTTCTTCATAGTGGCTAGCCCAGTTTACATTCCCCCCAGCAGCATAGGAAAGTTCCTTTTTCTCCACATCCTTGCCAACATTTGTTGTTGCTAGTTTTTTTAATTTGTGTCATTCTCACTGGTATGAAGTGTATCTCATTGTGGTTTTGATTTGCATTTCCCTGATTACAAGTGATGTTGACCATCTTTTCATATGCCTGTTGGCCATTTGCATTTCTTCTTTGGAGAAGTATCTCTTTTTAGCTCTTTAGTCCATTTTTTGACTTGGCTGTTTACTTTGTTTTTGTTGCACTTCACTAGCTCTCTGTAGATCTTTGTGATTAATACCTTGCCATTAATATTGTGTGCAAAAATTTTTTCCCAGTCAGTGGAGTATCTCTTTGTTGTAGCTAATGTCTCTTTTGCTATACAGAAGCTCTTTAATTTGATGTAATCCTGTTTATCTTTTCCTTCATTTTCTTTGCTTTGGGTGTTGTGTCTTTAAAGGTCTTACTGATATGTATGTCATGTAGTATTTTGCCTACATTTTCTTCTATAGGGATCACATTTTTATAAATGGAGGGGATTGGAGGGGATTACAAAATATATGCTTGTGACTGAAGGGACCTGAAAGAAAATAACATCACTTAGTGGTAGGATTGTGGTAGATTTTATTTTCTACTTTCTGGTTTTCTATGTTTTATGAATTTTGTAGATTATGATGTATTACTTTTGTAACTGGGCCCCAGAAGTTTTTTTCTTAGATTTATTTATTCATTCATACAGAACTGGGGTACAGGCCAGAGGTGCAGTAGCAGTGAGAGGATTCACCAGAGACAGAGTGGGGAGCAGAACAGGCCAACTGACGAAGTAAACTGCTGCGGGGAGCAGCGGGCAGGTCAGGAGAGGTCTGCCACACCATGTGGATCACCTCTGGGGCGGGGATTGAACTCCTGCTGAAATGGCTTTAACTTCTTAGTGCTGTGCTTTACCTGCTGCACCACCAGGGAGAGCCCCCAGAATGTTATTTTAACCACATGGTCTTGCCTTAGTGGACATGGAATAGAAACCATGATCTGGACTTTCTGAATATGACTACTCTTTTTTTTTTTAAGATTTATTTTTGCTTATGCGTGTATATAAAAACTGGGGTGTAGGCCAGAGGTGGGGGGGGGTGAGAGGATTCACCAGAGACAGAGTGGGGAGCAGGACAGGCAGATCCACTGAAATATACTGATAAGGCGAACAATGGGCAAAACAGGAAATGGACTGCACCATAAGTGGGCTAGCTCCATGGCTGTATCGAACACAGGCTGCAGTAGTGATAGCATGACAGTGCTGAGACTTCATTTCTGTGCCATGACAACTCTTCTAGCTACTGAGCACAGTGAGATATTTGTAGCTACAGAGTCTTGATTATTCAAGTAGCTTATTGATCTTAGCCATACCCTCAGCTGCTGCACAGTTGGATACAGGTAGGCATAAGGATAGCTTTTAGAGTTGGGTGGAAAGGTGCCTGATTGTCTCAGCCATTGTTAAAGTCCTAAGTGAGTTCAGCTCCTTATTATCTCAAGACCACAGGTCATTTTTTCTTTTTGTTTTCTCAAGAGAGCTTCTGCACTTACTTGGAATTCTGGGTAATTCATGTGTTGTCTTGCCTCTTGAAGCTGTTGGCTGTTTTTCTTGGAACTCAGTCCCTCTGATCTGCCTCAATGGGGGTGGCAGAGTTGACCATTGCTTAAGATAGAACAGGAAACAGTTAAAATGTAATGTTCAGTGTTGTAAATTATCACTTTCACTATAGGGACTTAATGTTACTGTTTTTCTTGGACTCCCATCTGCAGCCTTTTGCTCAGGGTCCTTGTTCCTTGATCTCTCTTTTCATCTTCTCTCAGTTTAGTTTCTGAACCTTCAAATTCCGATTCATACTACTTTGTATTCAGGGTGAAAAACATTTTCCACCAATTTCCTCTTAAGCTTAGAAATTTTTGTCTAGAAGATTGCTTTGATGAAGAGGAGCTTTCTGTCACCATGTCCCAGGATTCATTCCAAAGTTTATGAGAGTGGTGTGGGGGGAGTGTGATGGAAGAAGAGATGCCTCAGCAAGCTGGAGAGAGAGACCTGTGGCAATGGAATGCCCAAGTGAAATATAGTAAATCTTTGGGCTTGGTCATGGCCAACATCAGTGGCCAAGAACATTCTGCTTTGATGACATTTCTTCTTTGTGCCTCCTAAGGAATAGTTAATTCAAGAGGTTGTCATTTAAAAGTTATGTGGATAGATCTCATAAGGATTTGAAGAGATGACATAGTTGCAAATGCTTTGTGTGTATGTGTGTATAGTTCATTTATTAGAAAAAGCTCCTGTGACTGACACCAGGAATGAGGAGGCTCAAGGTACCATGAGGAAATCACCTTCTGGCATGTGAGGAAAGGTAAGGACAGGAATATTTTGAAATGTGCAGAAACCTTTGGACTTCTTTGGGTAGTGAGTTAATGATAGTCTGTTATAGTCAGAGTTTCGGCAGGAAGCAGTTGGCATTCTTAGACAGGGTTATTTGAAGAACTATTTTATTTTTTTGTTTGTTTTGTTTAAAAAAATTTTTTTTATGCATATGAGAACTGGCCAGAGGTGTGGGGATGAGAGTATTCACCAGAGACAGAGTGGGGAGCAGATCAAGCAGACCAACTGAAATACACTGCTGAGGGGAGAAGCAGGGAAGAAGAGAGAGGTCTACTGTACCATGTGGGTCACCTCCCTGGCAGGTGATCGAACTCAGAGCTTCAGTGGCTGTGAATAGCTTAATTGAATTGCACTTTAATCCCTTATACCACCAGGAAGGCCCCTGAAAAGCTATTTTTAATCCAGGGCTTTTTCCAAAACCTGAGCAGGGTTAGGGAGACCATCAAAAAATAGTGCTATAGGCCCTCCCCGGTGGCGCAGCAGGTTAAAGCACAGCACTGAGAATCTAAAGCCACTTCCACATGAGTTTGATTCCCGCCTGTCCCGGAGGTGACCGCATGGTGTGGCAGACCTCTCCTGACCCGCCCGCTGCTCCCCTCAGCAGTGTACTTCGTCGATCTGTCTGTTCTGCTCCCCGCTCTGTCTCTGGTGAAGCCTCTCACCGCCCTTGAGCCTCTGGCCTGTACCCCAGTTCTGTATGCACAAATAAATAAGTCTTTAAAAAAAAAATTGCTATAGGGGTCTCCCCAGTAGCACAGGGCTTAAATTTTCTGCACTGTCAAGCTGTTACCACCTACTGTGACATGAGCTTGATCCCTGGCCAGGAAGGTGACCCACATGGCACAGCAGACCTCTCCTGTCTTGCCCGCTGTTCCCCTCAGCAGTGTATTTCAGTAGATCTGCCTGTTTCGCTCCTCATTCTATTTCTGGTGAATCTTCTCACACTGCTCCCCCTGCACCTCTGGCATGCATCTAGTTCTTGTATATCTAAAAAGAAAAAATAGTGCTGTGTATTAGAACTTATTACCATAGGAGTCTATCCCATTAGATCTGAAGGAGAAAATTAGTTTCTTTTCTGGGTCATATAGCTTCTGACCTCACAGTGCTGTGTAGGCCAAGGGAGCTATAGGAGTCCATATTAGTTTCTATAACTTCTATAAGAGATTACCCCAGGGCCCTCCCAGGTGACCCAGAGGTTGAAGTGCAGCACAATGAAGTTATCCAAGCCACTGCAGCACAAGTTGGATCTCTAACCAGGGAGGTGACCCACATGATGCAGCAGACCTCTCCTGTCTCACCTGCTGTTCCTTTCAGCAGTATACTTCATCAGTCTGCCTGTTCTGCTCCCCACTCTGTCTCTAGTGAGTCCTCTCACTGCCCCTGCACCTCTGGCTTGTACCCCAGTTCTGTATGCATAAATAAATAAATCTTTAAAAAAAAAACAAAAACTTGGTGATTTAAAACAGTGCAGATTTGCTCTTTTAAGAGTTGTGGAGATTTTTTTTAATTATGCAAATCATATGTGTCCATTGGGAAATAAGAATGTATTTGGTATTATGTTCTTAAAAGTTTATTCATTTAAAACTATAACTGAGGGCTCTCACCACTGGCTCAGAGGATTAGGGTGCAGCACTATGAAGCTGTCTGCAGCTACTGCAGCATGAGTTGGATCCCCAGCCAGAGAGGTGACCCACATGGTGTGGCAGACATGTCTGACCTGCCTGCTGCTCCCTCAGTAGTGTATTTCAGTCGTTTTACCTGTTCTGCTCCCCACTCTGTCTATAGTAAACCCTCTAACGCCCCCCATAACTCTGTCCTGTACCCCTGTTCTTGTATGCATAAATAAATCTTTAAAAAAAAAACAATCACTTGAGAGCAGCTTTCCATGTTAACGAATATACTCTATCTTTATTTAAAAAAAGCTGTGTCACAGTTTATTGTGTGCCTATACCCAACCCCTTGTGGTAGTTCACTGTTTTAAAAATGCTGCACTATGGTTAAATCTATTCATCCACCATTATTTCCTAACTAGATTTTTTTTAAGATTTATTTTATTATATGTATAAGAACTGAGTTACAGGCCAGAGGTATGGGGAGCAGAACAGGTGGATGGGGTGAAATACACTGCTGAGGGGAGCAGCAGGCAAAACAGGAGATGTCTGCCGCACCATGTGGGCCAGCTCCGGGGGAGTGGGGGAGCTGCATGCTGCAGTGCTTCATAGTGGGGATACTTAATCCCTTTCACCACCAAGAAGGCCCCTAAATGGATAATTTAGCATAATTTCCTAAAATGAAAACTGCAGGGTTTATACACATTTTTAATGCTTGATACTTATTGTCTGGCCATTTTCTGTTTTTTTAGTCTTGTCTTCTTTTTTCTCAGTTTGACATAGGAATGAATTGCTCTGCTTTAATTTTAGTCTCTTCCCTTTCCCCAACTTCAACAGGCTTAGACTATTCCCTTGCTTTGTACTTTCAATACTTTCTTGGTGTATGTTAGACCTGTGTGCATTTGCTTTCCTTTCTGCATTAGACTCCAGCTGAATTAGTCAAGTCTTAAAAAATTTGTGAGTCCCTTCCTTGCCTTTTATCACCTTTGGCATACGCATTGCACGTGTCTGCATCCATGTGCTTGCGGAAATGTACTAATTAATTAATCTTACAGTTTTGCTGGTAAGACCTTTGGTTTCTTTTTCCCCTCTATCCTAAAATGTAAGCTGCAAGAAGTCATTAAGACTCAAACATACCTTAGCACACTGTTAGTTCCTGGCAAGGCTCCTAGTAGGTTAATGTGAAACAGTCTCATTCTGGGAAATGTTACAGGAACTGCATGAAGCCTTGGCCACTTGTCAGAGAGCTTGGAGAGATATTCCATGGCAGTATATCTACATTCCTGTCCCTTCCAATGAGGAAGCAGAAAGGTCCTATCCTTCTCATAATGCTTTATCATTCCTCTGAAGGATGAGGTGATGTTGAGAACAAACGCTGGGCGTCTTGAGCCCTCTGTTACCAATTTTTTCATTTCCCTTGTATCAAATGTGTTTTGAACAATGTAGAAGCCTTTTTCTACTTTGTAAAATTAAGTATCAGAATAACATTTGTTAAGCACCATTTCTGAGCCAGCGCCTGTTACTATAGACACTTTATGTTTTATTAGATCTCTTCACAACTCTATGAAATAGATTTTATTCAATTTCTAGAGCTAAACGAGATTCAGAAAGATTATGTGACTTTCCCAAGATCACAAGCTAATAGGTAACCAATATGGAATTCACACTTTGAATTTAGGACTTCTTTAGATGATATGAAAAGATGAAAACTTTTCTCATATTGTGTGGATGGCAGAAATAGGGCCTTATTTCAAGACAAAGGAATAGACTAGAATAATTCTTTTTTTAATAATAGTTTATTTTTACATCATTTTGTGCCTTTTTCCATCTCAGTTGTAATCCCCCATGTGCCATCGCCATAGTCCAATGCACCTCCATCCCTCCCCCATTTTTTTATCCCATTCCACCCCCATAAAATGTCTTTAGTATACAGTTGTTATTATTTTCTCCCCTGGTCCTTTATGCTTCTGCTGTAAGTGAAACCATCCAGTATTTTTCTTTTTCTTTCTGCTTATTTCACTAAGCATGGTCTTTCCCAGCTCCATCCATGTTGCTGCAAAAGGCATGTGTTTGTTTTTTTTGGTTGCTGAGTAACAGTCCATTGTGCATATGTACCACATCTTTTTAATTCAGTCATCTACTTTTGGGCATTTGGGTTGTTTCCATGTCTTAACAATTATAAATAAAGCAGCAATAAACATGAGCAAAATACATGAGTATTTTTGTGTCTTTTGGGTAGATACCTAGGAGTGGGATGGCTGGGTCATATGGAAGCTCCATTTTTAGCAGTTTGAAGAACCTCCAAACAGTTTTCTGTGGTGGTTGTACTAGTTTGCATTCCCACCAGCTGTGCAGGAGAGTTCCTTTTTCTCCACATCTTCACCAACATTTGTTGCTACTTGTTTTAAGATGTGCCATTCTCACTAGTGTGAGGTGTTATCTCTTTATGGTTTTAATTTGCATCACCCTTATTATGAGTGATGTTGAACATTTTTTCATATGCTTGTTGGCCATCTGCATTTCTTCTTTAGAGAAGTATCTTTGTAACTCTTCTGCCCATTTTCTGATGGGGTTGTTTATTTTTGTTGAGTTTCATCAGTTCTTTGTATATCTTTGTGATCGGTCTTATCACTAGTTTTCTGTGAGAAATTTTTTTCCCAATCAGTGGAATGTCTGTTTGTTTTTGTAATGTTTCTTTTGCTGTACAGAAGTTGATGTAGTCCCATCTATTTATCCTTTCCTTCACTATCATTGAGTTGGGTGCTATATCTTGAA
This sequence comes from Condylura cristata, assembly GCF_000260355.1. NCBI lineage: Eukaryota > Metazoa > Chordata > Mammalia > Eulipotyphla > Talpidae > Condylura > Condylura cristata. The sequence continues at coordinate 63,921,374 of NW_004567107.1, read as the reverse complement.
AGATGTTACTGAAGTGTATGTCGTGTAGTGTTTCACCCGTCTTTGTTTCCAGGTATTTTATGGCTTCAATTCTTATATCTTAGACTAGAATCATTCTTAAAGTTTTAGCCACACCTCAGATTGCATAAGAAAAATATCTTTCCAGGTTGCTGGTCACAGTTTACTTATATGCCTTTAAGAAAAAAAAAAATTATTTAGTTAAGCATACAAGAATTGGGATACAGTCCAGAGGTATGGGAGTTGAGAGGATTCACTAGAGACAGACTGGGGAGCAGAATAGGCAGATCCACTGAACTACACTGCTGAGAAGAGCTGCAGGCAAGACAGGAGAGGTCTGCTACACCTTGTGTGTTAGCTCCCTGGCCTGGGGTGGAATGCTGTAGTGGCTGAGGACAGTCTTCATAGTACTAAGACTTAACCACTTGCGCCACCAGGAAGGCCCTACTTTTTTATCTTTTGTATCTTATCAAACCTATTACTCTCATT
>NW_004567107.1:63898581-63919777 GCF_000260355.1 Condylura cristata | reverse complement strand
CATAGCTGGAGTATAATGGACCAGGCGAGAAAATAACAAAAATAATGAACAACCATATACCAGAGACATTTTGTGGGGGTGGTGTGGGGAATGGGATCAAAATGGGAGGGGGGGGAGTGCCTGGGATTATGGAGATGGCACACGGGTGACTTGGTGATGGGAAACCCGCGAGGATAACAATTAGATGGGGGAAAAATGTACAAAATGATGTAAAAATAAACTGTTATAAAATTTTAAAAAATGTGCCATTCTCACTGGTGTGAGATGGTATCTCGTTATGGTTTTAATTTGCATCTCCCTTATTACAAGTGACTACATCAGTATTTTTTAAACTTAAAAGATTTTTATGAAATCCAGTAGGCCTGGGGCAAGAACTAAGATTTTTGCATTTTTAATGTACAGCTGTTCCTTTGAATAGACAGGGCATATCAATCAACCTGGCAGTTAAACAAATTCACCTCGGCAGCCTTAGAAAAATTTTCATTTAATTGGCCCTGATCAGAAATTTCTAATTGGAGGAGTTTTTGTATAAAGACTGAATTGTCTTGTTTGGCAGGGTTTTGTTTTTTTTACACCCACACATGGTTATTGTCATAATCAGTTTGAGAATTGTAAGTTTAGAGGTTAACATGTTATAGATATTTTGTCCCACACAACACAAAAATTAAACTGAATTTTGTTTAATTAAGCACTGGCAGGATTATCTTGTTGGAGAGCATTTGTTTAAAAAGTTAAGAAGTCCGCTCATATATATTTGGAAGGATTTGTTGGTAAACACCAAGAGCAGGAAGTATCCCTGTATCTCAAAAGAAAACAGAACTAGAAATTAGGGAGCCACTAAGAACCAAGAATATTCAGACTTCCTCTCTCTTTTCTCTTTGGACTGACTTTTGCAGGAAATGGCCACCTAGACAGTTTAGTTTGGTGCCATCAATTAGTTCCACATTCCTGAGAGAATTTGAATGCAATCTAGCCTCTAGGTTGGTTTTTCCTGAGCCAGAAGACCACCCCTGGACAGTGCTATTGTGATCCAGAGATCTGGGCTTATAGCAAGCAAACAAGCTTTAGTGCCCCCCTCTGTGGGAAGGGACATTGTTGGCCACGCCTCCTGAAAGGTGACTTCTGTAAGTGTCTACTATGTTGCTTTTCATAGTTGGGACAGGGTTTTAGAACCAAGTGAAATAAATCTGCTTTTGGAGTGGACAGGTTCCAGGGGTTGGCAGGGTGTGAGGAGCAAATGAGGGGCATTATTTGCTTAATGGGAGGGAGAGACGGACAAATGGAAACTTTAATTGGTGTGATATGCTCTAAATAGTGCTGTAAGTAGTGGGACATCTCGGGATCCTACAAGACAGGCACTTAATTATTTTGCATTTAGGGAACATTCAAAGGACATGTCTGAACTAAATGTGAAAGATAAGTTCAAGTTGGCCAGGTAAAGAGTAGAAGACAGTATTCCTGACACTATGAACAACATGAGTGTGAAACACACACATACAAAAATTACTTTGAATAGTAATTCAGAAGCTGTTATTTCTAGAACATAAAATGAAGCTAGAGAGATACATAATCAACTGAAGAGAATTTTGATAACATGCTGAAGAGCTTAGGTTAATTTGGATTAAAAAGCATTTAATGCTTGGTTGACAGGGGATAATTTCCATTTTGAGGAACAGACCATGATTGTAATATGGAGTGTCTTGGATGTTGGCTTTGCCTGAGGCGTGAAGACCAGTTACAGCTGTGGACTGGAGAGGTGATGAGAAAGAAGAGGGAGAGGAAAGACCTAATTGTAAGAATAGGAGGTGGTAGATTTGGCTGGACTAGATCAGGTGATGGGAATGAGGGAAAGGAATCATCTAGGACAAAGCCCAGGCTCAGATGCCTGGGCAAGTTGTTGTGGCATTAGTTAAAACGATCATTTTGAAAAAGGAAGATAATTTGTTCTGAACAAACTGAGTTCAAGTATCTATGAGACATATTATCAGTGGTGCCAACTAGGAAGGTCAGTTGCTCTCAGTAATTATCAAGACTTATATTACAGGTTTGGGAATGATTGTATCCTCCCACCCCCTTTTACAAACTTCAAATTTTTCCTCAATCTCTGCCTAATATTGCTCCCCTCCTTACCTTATTATTTTTTTTTAAAGATTTATATATTTGTGCATATAGAACTGGGGTACAGGCCAGAGGCACAGGGATGGTGAGAGGCTTCACCAGAGACAGAGTGGGGAGCAGAACAGGCAGATCAACGAAGTCCACTGCTGAGGGGAGCAATGGGCGGGTCAGGAGAGGTCTGCTTGCCATGTGGTTACCTCTGGGGCAGGCAGGGATCAAACTTATGCGGAAGTGGCTTTAGCTTCTTAGTGCTGTGCTTTAACCTTGGTGCTGTGTGCCACCACGGAGGGCCTATTTTATTATTTTTTAAAGATTTATTTTTGCTTATGTATACAAGAGTTGGGGTACAGGCCAGAGATATTGGGGGGAGGTGAAAAGATTCACCAGAGCCAGAGTGGGGAGCAGCACAGGTGGATCTACTGAAATGCACTGCTAAGGGGAGCAGTGGCTGAGGTGGGAGAGCTGTGCCATTGTGGGTTAGCTCCCTTGCAGAATTTACTGCCACTTAACCTGTGTTCCTGTAGCATTGTATTTCTGTTAAACTTTCCTATTTCATTGAGTAGTAACCTGATCATGGCTTTATAGTGATTTCTAGGGGTTAGCACATAGAAGACATTAACGTTTGATGAATAATTGAATGAATGGATGTTTGTACCAGGGTCAGCCACATTAAAGGAAAATTATGATCAACTTTTGTATCCCTTTTCTCTTGTAGCTATTTGTAGTTGATGTCCAGACAAGCCAAATCACCAAGATTCCCATTCTGAAGGACCGAGAGCCTGGAGTTGTGACCCAGCAGGGCTGTGGTATCCATGCCATTGAACTGAATCCCTCTAGAACACTGTTAGCCACCGGAGGAGACAACCCCAATAGTCTTGCCATCTACCGGCTGCCTACACTTGATCCTGTATGTGTGGGAGATGTAAGTGTCCCCAATAATTGTACTTACAGGTAACCTTATTTTTAAACAGACCCTATTAAGTAACATGGACCCTCCAACCCCTTGGGAAAGGTTGGTTTCCTCTAGATTTCTGTTGGCTCTGTGGGCATAGAGGTGAAATATAGGGTGGTGATCAGAATGGGGACTGAAATCCACATAGGGGAAGATCAAATATGTTGACAAATATTGTATGTTTGATAAAGAGGGAAGCTATGTCCTGCAGAGTTCATGTTTGAATTTATAGCATTTACACTTAGTTGCTCATAGTTTAGGGCAAAATTTATTAAACCATTCAGTAACTATTGAGCTTTCTATGATCAGCATTATTTTAGACACTGGGACACAGCAGTGAATAAACAAAATAGATAAAGCCCCTATCCTTTTGAAGTCTGTATTCTGGTAGGGGGAAACACAGAAATCCACAAACCAATAAATATTTACCAGCAGTATGTCAGACTGTGTTTAAAAAAAAAAATACTATTTCAGAGAATAGCAAAGAAAGTCTTCATAAATAAGCAAGGAGACTTAAAGGAAGTGAAGGTATAGGCCATATTGATGGCTATAGAAACAGAGTTTCAGACATTCCTGACAATAGCAAGAGCGAGGATGTTAGGTAAGATAGGTGCAGGGGTGAGAGGTGATGTGTGTAGTAACCCCATATAAGACATCCAGACATAGAAGGCCAGAATTTATGTGTCCATCAGACATGTTTATTGCCTACAGGAATGCCAGTTTCATTCCAGCTTTGTTCTTCAAGAGAAAAGTCAAGGGTTATGCCCTATCGATTAAGATCCTCAGCGATCAAAGTTGTAATTTTCCAAAGATACTTTCAGAAAGATTTAGTTGCTTTCCAAGAGTGTGCTTTGTGATCCTTATTTTACTAATTTATTTCCCCCTCCCCCTTCCGCTTCCTCCTCTTTAAGGATGGACACAAGGACTGGATCTTTTCCATTGCATGGATCAGCGACACTATGGCAGTATCTGGTAAAATTGGCCTTTTGTAGGGAATTTTTGGTGTGGCAGGGAGGGAGGCTAGAAATTGCAGAGATATTAATGCGACTGGAAATGGCCCAATAAATACACCATTAGCCAAATCATGTTTCCAGTAGTTACTCTTTCTGATTGACCATGTGCCTTTTGATAAGTTCTTCATCCTATATATCCTGATCTGATCTGGAAAGGGAGGATATTGGTATACTTCATTTGTTCATACTCTACCTCATTCTAAAAAACAGACTAGCACCCCCTGAAAAAAAAAAGATTAGCCTCAACATTTTTGTGTGTTTCATTGTGGTAATGGTTGTGAAGGTGTTTTGGAAAAGTTGATAGTCTCTGCAAAGTGATTATTTTCTGTATGACTATGTAGAGTTAAGTTCCTTGTTAGTAAAAGCTATTTAGAATTAGAGGAATTGTTTCCTGTTGGCAGAAAAACCAGAAAAAATAGATGGGAGTATTAGAAGATAAAGTAGAAATAAAGAAATGCTTTCTAGATACCTACAGCAGCCTAGAAAGTAGGATTAGAGTACTGACCAGCTTTGTTGGCTACTCATATGTAGAAATACATTCCACATAAAAATAATCATAATAGTTGCTAAATTATGTATTTCACCTTATTTAACCTTAGAACAGTAGGTTTACTTTGTTACCCTATTTCAAATGAGAACATTGAGATTCTGAGAAGTTAACAATAATTTGCCAAAGGTCTAACAAATCATTAGGGTTTCAGAATCTGAATCCGGGTCTGAATTCAAAGCTGATGTTTAGGGGCCCTCCCTGGTGGTTCAGGAGTTAAAGCAAGCACTGTGAACGTATCTGCAGCTACTGCAGCATGAGTTTGATCCCAGACCCATATCTGTCCCACCCTCTGTTCCCCTCAGCAGCTTAGTTCAGTCAATCTGCCTGTTCTGCTACCTGCTCTGTCTCAGGTGAATCCTCTCATCCCCAACACCTCTGGCCTATACCCCAGTTCTTGTATTAATAAATAAATTGTTAAAGAAAAAAATGGTGATGCGTAGAACAAAACTAAGGGAAAGTATTTTTGTTTTGGATTCTTTGCAAGGCAGTAGAAAGCAGCCAATAAGTCTAATAGTCAAAGGTTACTATTACTCAATGCAAATTTAAAATAAGCTTTCTAAGCTACTGTAACCTCTGACCTCCTGCACCTCAGGCCTACACCACAGTTCTTACATGCTTAAACAAATAAAATTCTGAAGCTTTTGGAGACTGTCTTTTACCTCCCTAAAAAAAGGAACCCCTGGGCTCTCCCTGGTGGTGCAACAGGTTAAAGCACCACATTATGAAGCTCTCCGAAGCCTCTGCAACTCAAGTTCGATCCCCGGCCAGGGAGCTGACCCACATGGCGTGACAGAACTCTTCTGACCGCCCCGCTGCTCCCCTTAGCAGTGTACTTTGTCAATTCTAATCTGCTCCCCACTCTGTCTCTGGTGAATCCTCTCGCCCACCACACCTTTTGCCTTTTCCCCAGTTCTCTAAACATAAATAAATAAATCTTAAAAAAAAAAAAATTAGCTGCTCACTGGACTATGGTGATGGCACATGGGTGATTTGGTGATGGGAAGCCCATGGAGATTACAACTGAGATGGAAAAAGGCACAAAATGATGTGAAAAATAAACTATTATATTATTTTTTAAAAAAAATTTAACTCCTTGAGGACAGAGGCTAAGTCACATAATGTCTAAGTAACTGTCCTTATGATAGTAACCTATGCTAAATTTGGTTCTTGGGAGGCAGCCAGGACTTTGCTTTGTTTAGGAGCCTCCCATCTCTTCTTACAGATACCCTGCCAGTATCCTTTGTTTCTGACTGCTAACTCACAAATCTGTTTCCTGAGTAGTATGCAGATTTAAGAACATTGGCTCTGATATTAAAGACTTGAATTTAAATTCTGCTCTCTCCACTTATTAGCACTGTGACCTTAAGCTGTTTGAGACTTGTTCCCTCATCTGTAGCATAGATAATGATTATATATAATTAAGAGAGTCATTGGGGACCTTAAATGAGATAAACACTGGCATGTGGAAAAGTCTCAATACTTGGTAATGAGTGGTAACATTCATACTGGATGATGAGCAACAACCCCATCCCACCTCAGAATTGGTATATTCAGACATCCAAGAGTCCTCCCCTTCCCCTATGGCCCAACACTCCCCCCCTCCCCCTTCCCCCTCCTTACATTGATATATGTTGGTGAATGCATTTCCATCCTGCTGCAAAGCCAGAGAACTAAAACTTGTCTTAGGCGCTTCAGTCTCAGATTGCCAAGCCATATTGATAATGTTTTCTGAAATACCTCTTAACAGCCATCAATTTCTTACCTTCTCAGCTTGAGTATTCATCATTTATCTCTTAAATTTCCCCAGTATCCTTTCATATTTCTCTACCTTTAGTCTTGTCCCTTCCAATCCAGTCTTCTTGTTGCTGCCTACCAAATTAGTTCTTCTTTTCCTATTATGAAAGTAATATATGTTACTGTAGAAATTTTGATTCTATGAATTAACTAAACTTTTACCCCAGAGATAACTACTGCTAACATTATTGTGACAATATAGTAATATATATCTGGCTAGTCTTTTCCAGTAATTGGTAAAAAATTGGGGGATATAGAGGGATGGATAACTGGATAGATATATGATAGAACAATTAAGTAATGCATGTGGTAGAATATAGCTATAAATATAACGTTTCATTATAAAATTCAGCATTTCAGGATGCTTGAAATTTTTCTTAACTATAGTTTTTTTTAATTTGCATAATAAACCAGGCATAGTTCTACAGATATGTCCTTCCCTTTCTTGATTTTCTAGATTTCACATATGTTCAGCCCTCTGCTTTGAATTCCTGACCACGAGGCTAACAAATTGAGTGATCGTTTTCCCATATTAAAACACTGCTACAGACCACTCTGGTGGCCTAGGGCTTAAGGCTCAGTGCTTCCAGCCTCAGTTCCATCCTCGGCCAGGATGCTGACCCACAAGTGGCACAGCAGACCTCCTGTCTTGCCCAGTGCTCCCTTCAGCAGTGGGGAGCCTGTTCTGCTCCCTACCATATCTCTGACCTATATCCCAGTTCTTATACAGAAAAGAAAGAATATTTAAAAAGTAGACCTCCGTGGTGGCTCAGGGCTTAAAGTCTCAGTGCTATCAAGCTATAGCCTGCCACTTGCAGTATGAGTTCAATCCCCGAGCAGGGAGCTAACCCACATGGTGCAGCAGACCTTTCTTGTCTCACCTACTGCTCCCCTTAGCAGTGTTTTTTAGTCAATCTGCCTATTTTATTCCCCACTCTGTCACTGGTGAATCCTCTCACCCTATGCATGTCTGGTTCACACCCAGTTCTTCTATGCATAAATAAAACTTTAAAAAACAAAAAAAGAAAATTAAAAAAAAAAGACATTTTACTGCAAAACACTCAGGAGATTGTAGAAGAGGCATCTTTTGGTCTCAAAGGAAAGTTAGGAAATTACTTCACTGAAGATGGAATTTTAAAATACAGTTTTTTCTTAGTGATTCTTGATGTTTTTTTGTAACTCCAGTATAGCCCTGTTGTTGAACATACAGATTGTTCTGAATAAACAAATATCTTTGTATATTGGTTTTATGAAGGTGGGTTAGCCCCAGATAGGAAAGTTAACATTCTGGGTTTTGTTGCAGTTTGCTCAGTTGTACTATAAAAAGATGAACCCGCCACCAAAAATATATTTGCAAGGACAGTTCAAGTGCTCTTAGTTTTTTAAGTATTTGACTATTTATTGATATGGAAAACTATCTATATGTAGAACAATTATTCTTAATATAGAAATTGCGGTCCTCTCTGGGTTTATTGAAAGTCTCCATGAGCCTCCTTGAACTTGATTGCATAATGTGGTGCTTTTATGTGTTTTTTTTAGAAAAAGGACCTAACATTCCTTAGTCTTTACAAGGGGTACAGGATTCAGATAAGATTAAGAACGAGTGATCCAGAGTGGAGGTTCCCAAGCCCCACTGCCCAGTGTATGCATGCATAGCTGACCTAGCATTTAGTTTGGAAAGTACTGAGCTTTATCACACTGTAAAGCTTTTGAAAACCCCCTCCAGTTGGGGCCTCCCTGTTGGTGCAGGGGTTAAATTCCCAGCGCTATCAAGCTATCCCCTGGCCACTGAGAAATGAGTTCAATTCCTAGCCAGGGAGCTGACCCACACATGGCTCGGCAGACCTTTCCTATCTTGCCCACCACTCCCTTAGCAGTGTATTTCAGTAGATCTTCCTAATCTGTTCCTCACTCTGTCTCTGGTGAATCCTCTCACCCTCCACACCTCTAGCCTACACCCTAGTTCTTGTATGCATAAATATATAAATCTTTTTTAAAAAAAGAAAAAAAATCCTAGCAACTGTGTTAAGCCAAAAGGTTGTTTTTCGGTAATTCATACCCCTTAATTGAATAATCTTGATGTAACTATCAAAATTCATACTGCTCCATATTTTGGGATAGCTCACTGACCAGACTTCCTCCTATGTGATAATGATAAAGAGGTAGACACAGAAAACACATTGTAAACACATTTGATCACATAAGGAATTGGGTATGTCACCTGACCTCTGTGGATCTTTGCCCTGCAGGCTCACGTGATGGTTCAATGGGACTCTGGGAGGTGACAGAAGATGTGTTGACCAAAAGTGATTCAAGGCACAATGTGTCACAGGTACCTGTGTATGCTCACATCACTCACAAGGCCTTAAAGGACATCCCGAAGGAGGACACAAATCCTGACAACTGTAAGGTCCGCGCTCTGGCCTTTAACAACAAGAATAAGGTATGAACCTACCAAAGGTTCCTAAAAGCCATTCTCCTTACTGCAACTCCAGGTGCCTGCTGCATAACTTGGTTCTAGTCTGCAGAGCACCTTTTGAAGGCTGGGGAATGCAGATGAAAAATTATAGTTGAGTTATGAAATTTACCCTTAGCATTGAGCTCGGTAGTGTTTCTCTGTATGGTCCATATTGGAAGTCAGTGTCTCAGTGTTTCTCCATGGCCATGCTGATTTGACTGTTTCTCATTTGCATGTGCCTTTGATGTGATTTTTTTTTTTTAAACATGCCTCTGTAAACAGTTACTCTTATTTTCAGTACAGTATTTAGTTAGTTTTCATTCTTTCCTGTCTCTTCTCAATACTGCCACCAGGTCTGCCTAATTTTTGGAACAGATTTCAAACTGGGATATTAGGTACAATGTTGGGATGGAGACCCAAAAAAACAGAAGAGGAGAAAGATCTTCCAAAATCTGAAACAGGCCACCGTTCAAAGATTAGGTCCTTTAACCTACTATCTCCAGTCCTACTGATAGCTTAAGGGTAAAATTATTTCTCTACTTTAGGTCTTCCACTTACAGAAGCTCTCACAATGAGGCATAAGAAATTGCCCTTCATATGTGTATTATGACATCCAAAAGGATGTCATGGGAATGACTACATAGTAAGGGCTCTTTGAAGTCTGTGTTATTACTAGGACAAACGCTGCATTCCTTCTTGAGTTCTTTCAAGAAGTAGCCTTGATTAAAAATGCTATTGCTGGGGCCTCCCTGGTGGCACAGGGGGTTAAGTCTCAGCACTATGAAGGTTATCAGCAGCCCACTGTAGCACTAGTTCAATCCCTGCCAGGGAGCTGACACACATGGTGCAGCAGACCTCTCCTGTCTCCCTGCTGCTCCCCTCAGCAATGTACTTTGTTAGAAAACTGCCTGTTCTGCTCCCCACTTGAATGAATTCTCTCACTACCCCTGCACCTCTGGCCTGTACCTCAGTTCTCTGTGTGTGTGTGTGTATATATATATATATTTTTTTTTTTTTCTTTTTTAAAATCTAAGTCAGTGTGGGTGAGAACTTAATGCTGGAAGTTATAAAACTGCCAAAGATAAAATAAAATGCTGTCCATTTGCATTCCTTAAGGTGAGAGGATAGGCTGATAATCCCTGGAACCCCTGCCCTGTTGAAACCATCATGAACTAGGAATGAAGAACCCCAACCTTCAGGATCTTTCCTGAATATAGCTGCTATATTAGCAGTATATTAGCAGTATGTCAGTATATTAGCTGCTATAGATTAGAATATAACCTCATTTTCATTGCTCTTGTAGGAATTGGGAGCAGTATCGCTGGATGGCTACTTTCATCTCTGGAAGGCTGAAAATACACTATCTAAGGTGTGATGACCATGACATTGATTTTACAAAAAAATTCACCTGTGGTTAAAATATTTCATCTCTAAATCTCCAGTTCTCAAGAGTCTGTATATGACTGCTTGGTACATGAAATTCTGTCTGGCATGCTTCTCTTAAAAGCTTTTTTACAGAAATCAGAGGGGGCAATTCTTTCACAGTTCAGCAGCTTTCAGAAAGCTCCTTCAACTAACAGTCTTTCAATCCACAGTGGTCTAAGTATTTGCTTGAGGATTATTGACTAGCATGTTGTGAGGACAGAGTAAGGCTGGCAACTGAAGTCAGTTAAATTAAGATAACCCCATCTCAGATGTAACTATGTAAGTTACTAACCTTTACAAGCTACTTTTGCAGAAAGTTAATTTCACCTGTGGATCATTTTCCCCCTTCTTCTAAAGGCCTTTGCTGTTTGTTACTTCTGTGATAGGCTCTTTCTCAAGAAACCCCCAGAACTTCTGATTACTCCCTGTCCCAGCAGCCTGTGCTCTCTACTGACTTTGCATGAGTGCATTACATGCAGTAAGGCACCTACTGAACACTGGCTAAATGATAAAGACCCAGAGTTGAGGCTGATTGAAGTTATCTGGTTGAAACAGCCCTGTGCATGCACTTTCTATACACTCATAAAATTGGGAGGTTAGGCTAAGGAGAGCCTGAAATCAGCCCCTTTAACTGAAGAGCAGTGAGCAAGGAGGGCCTTGGCTCTTCCTCACTAAGAAAACTGGGTAAGCCCTTGACTTTAATAGCCCTTGACTTTAATAGCTAGAAACATTCTGTAGCCTTTGCCCTGGCCTTCGCGCTTCCCTTTCCCCATGCTGCTGATTGATTAATTCCATTCTCACCTTTTTTTTCTTAACCCGTCCTCTTCAGAACCAAGATCTTGTTGTTGTTTACTACCCCCCCCCCATTCTTCTTAAACACGTTGGGGTGGAGCAGAATATTATTTCCTTAATTAGGGCTGTTTTTTGTCCATGACTTTGACTTGTATATGAGGGAAACTCTTAGAGAGGGGATTTCTGCCCTGTGCTCTCTGGTAATGCCATGGTTGCATCTCTCTTTTTAGCTGCTCTCCACCAAACTGCCATATTGCCGTGAGAATGTGTGTCTGGCCTATGGTAGTGAATGGTCAGTATATGCTGTGGGCTCCCAAGCTCATGTCTCCTTTTTGGATCCAAGGCAGCCATTAGGCAACATCAAGTCTGTCTGCTCCAGGGAACGAGGCAGTGGTAAGAGTCCCGGTGTGCTCCTTAGGCTTACATCTGCATTGCAGATGGGTTTTGATCTTTAGTTTCTATGGTGGTTCCCAAATAAGTATAGTCATGTTTATGAAACCTGCTGTGGTGTTTGATGACACAGAAAGGAACTTAAATGTCTGTCTGTGACAGCAGAACTTCAAACATCACAGACAGATGAGTCGCCACAAAAGTCTTTGGTGGAAACCAACAGTAAGGTATCGTGTGTTTTCACAGATCCCGACTTTTTGCTGCAGTGCTTCCTAAAGTATAAAATTCATTTATGCAAAAGGATAGTGTATGATGGGGAAAACTAATTTTAAAAGGGTGTGAGATAATTTTTGAGGGTAATTATTTAGATTATGATGATGATGTCATGGATGACTTAACATGTTAAAACCTTAAATTGTATGCTTACATGCAGCATAGTATATATCAGACCTCATTAGCGCTGAAGAAAATATAACTACTAGATGAATTAAGCTGTAGCTCCCATCTTTTATAGCATAGTCTCTTAAAAGCACCCTCATTCTATATTGAGGAATAAAAAGAGAGATTTATGTTTGTATTATACCTTTAATGTTTGGTGGGGGGGCGGGAAACCACTATCTAGATCATCCAACTTAAAGTGAATTTTCTTCTTTATCTTATTTTGTCCCCATTCTCATGAAAAAATATGGCTGTCTGCACTATCTTATGAGTTCCAGTACAGTCTTTCTCTCTGAAATTTTGAGTGTATGTGCAGATATGCCAGAAGTAGCTTTTGTTTAGGTTGATTTGTTATCAAGACCCTCACTTTTCGGAACAAAGAGTCTGGAATGTTACGAAAGTAGTAAGGGAAAGAATAAATAGCCAGGCTGGAATGATGCCTGCAATGAAAGATTTGAGAGTTTGTAGTTACTGTTAGAGAAATAGCTGTCCTACCTATTCAGAAAATCATGGGTTCTACAAATATTATAGCGCAGTTCCTGTGTGTCAGGAGACACCTCCATACCCCATGCATGGCATGAGGCTTCTCAGGCTTTCACATGAGTTATACCTGCCATAGATAAGACTCAGTCTGTATTTCGGGGTGCCATGTGAACTCAATGCCAGAGAATTCAGGCCAGCAGACAGTCAAATGAGTACCTTCCTTGCTCATCCCCTTTACTTTTTCTCAGGCATCCGATCAGTGAGCTTCTACGAGCAGATCATCACTGTGGGCACAGGACAAGGCTCCCTGCTGTTCTATGACATCCGAGCTCAGAGATTCCTGGAAGAGAGACTCTCAGCTTGTTATGGGTCCAAGCCCAAACTAGCAGGAGAGAATCTAAAACTAACCACTGGCAAAGGCTGGCTGGTGAGTATGCGTCTACCTGACTTGGTTACTTGACAAAGAAAAAAATTCTCCCTCACACACACTCCCACTGACATTCCACCTACCCATATACTTTGCATCATTAAGAGGCATTTCTTGGAGCAGGGAAAGGCACTTTCCCTTGATTTTGCTTTTGTGTCTGCATATCTGTGGGAAAACTGAGGCCCAGTAATGGGGCCTCCCTGGTGGCACAGGGGTTAAAGTCAGTCAAGCCAGCCACTGCAGAATGACTTTGATCCCCAACCAGGAAACCGACCCACATGGCACAGCAGACCTCTCCTGTCAGCAGTGTATTTCAGTAGATATGCCTGTTTTGTTCCCCACTCTGTCTCTGGTGAATCCTTTCCGAGACATCCCTCTGTACCTCTGGCCTGTACCCATTTCTTGCATAAACAAATTATGCATATGTACTTATATATATATATGCTTACTTACATACATACATAAAAACACTGAGGCCCAGTAAGACACTAGTTGGCTACGATTCCCCCATGTGATAAAAGAGCAAAAAGGAAGAGGAACCTTCTACTACCAGTGAATTTTTAAGTGGTTTGATTCCAGCTGTTCTGAGAAGACCTTAGTTTTGTGTAGCAACTCTTCATTCCATTCAGTGCTTCCCTAATGCTCAATTGGAAAAATGAGGCCCCATTCCCATGAGTACCAATCTCCTGACATCAGATTATAGGTACAGGACCCTTTTCTCTTAAGGAAATCAGTAAGCATTCCAAATCTCTTTGGCCTTTCCTCCTACCCCTTGACCTAGAGGTGCTAACAGAATCTTTCTTTACCCACAGAATCATGATGAAACCTGGAGGAATTACTTTTCGGACATTGACTTCTTCCCTAATGCTGTTTACACCCACTGCTACGACTCGTCCGGAACGAAACTCTTTGTGGCAGGAGGTCCCCTCCCTTCAGGGCTCCATGGCAACTATGCTGGGCTCTGGAGTTAATGACAACTAATTCTCTCCCAAAATGCAGAGATTTACACTAACTTCCATCCTCAGTTTCTTTGTTTATTCTTTTGGCTTGTTGTTGGTTTTTTGTTTTTTTTTTTTCCCCAATTGTGTGATGCCCTCATACTTTAGTGGGATCACCAGAGTTGACTTAGTGGCCTAGGCACTACATAAGAAGCAGCTCTGTACCGAAATCTGAAGGCTTTTGGTTTTTTTCCTCTTTTGGTAATCAGAATTTTACTCTTTCTGGCTTCCCAACCAAATGTTAATCCTTATTTGTATTTCTTTAAGTGACACACACTTTCCTGTCTTGGACTTCTTTAGACTGACGTAGTCATTCTCACCCTTACTTCACTCTTGAGAGGTAGGGCTCCTTTATAATTACGTGGTTGCTGTCAAACTTTCTGTGAAAGTTTGGGAGCTGTGTGTATGTGCGTGTGTACACCTGTGTGCCTGTATGTACTGTGTGTCACTGAAATTACCTGGAGTGAGGATTACTTGTAATTAAAATATTTATAAAAGAAACAACTTTATTCACAAAGTCCAGTTTTGGACTGATCTTTATCTTGTTTTTTTAAATCTAATAGCACTGATTATAGGAAGTAAAAGCAGAAAGGAAAACAAATTACCACCAGGAAGACCCTTTGAGTTAGATAGGAGGCTTCCTGGGGACTTTCATGCAGCACTCCAAAGTGATCGCTCCCCCACCTGTCTTCCCATCTGTGTGTCCCCCAGGTGAGGACACTTCTGTGTCACTTCCACTTCCCTTTTGCCAATTTTTGCATAGTCAATTGCCACTCCCCCAAAACATCAGTGTCTCCATCTAGATGCGACTCTGGAGACTGCAGAAGGCTTGGTTTGACTTAGTTAAGAGATTCCCATCTCAGCCTCCCTCTCCCTCTCCTCAAACAAGACCTGATCTGGTATCTCTGGGGCTTGGAGCTGAAGGCCTGAAACCGGCTAAAATTCGTATACTTGGTCCCCTTGGTTTTGAGGAGAAACTTCCCCTATGCCATTCTTCCAGTCTCCTCAATGGGTTTTGCCATTGTTTTCTAAATTGGGTTCATTCAGTTAAGGAGGGTGGGGGTAAGGAGAGGGTTTATCAGTGTGTAGTGAGTGTTTCATGTGTGGAATGTTTGTTTCTTACTACAGTGGGACTGGGGTTGAAACCACCGCTCCCACTCTGTTGGCTCAGTCCTGAGATGATGATGGGGTGGCTTATAGCCAGCAACATTGTGCATGTGAAAGCATCTGTAATTAGTAATTTATTCCTCCCTTGAGCTGTTTAGTCTGAGGTTTTTTAACTTGCAGGCAACTAACTGACCACGTCGTCCAGTTATTCCTTGCTTTTTACACACCATGTTGCAGGTAACAGCTGTTCCACCCACAGATCCCTCCTTCATTCTAAGCACATACTTGGCTTCTGTCAGAAGCCCACCTGAGGAAAGGAAAAATCATTTATTCCTGCCCTCCAGTTTCCAAGTTGCTCTCCCAATTATCCCCTCTGCTCTGGGCATAAATGGAGAAAATGAAAAGAAAGAATGTCTTCCCCCAGAGGATAGGCACTAAGAGAGAGGAGAGAAAGCAAGTCCATCCTATCTTGGTGGTACAAGGCATGCATCACAGGTTCTAGAATTCTCATCTTCTAACCTAGAGAAATAGGTGCTATAAAACAGGGAACTAAAGCAAAGTGCTGGATGCTATAGATCTTTTAATTGTCTTAATTTTTTCTATTATTAAACTACAAGCTGTAGATTTCTTAGTTCTCAGAGAACTTCTATCATTTTAAACTGACTTGTATATTTAAAAAAAATCTGAAGTAGGATGTTTTGTAACGTTGCCAGACCCTCTTCTGTGATGGGTAATATGTTTGATTGTTTGAGATTTTGTTTTTAAAAATGTAGCACTTGACTTTTGGGCAAGTAAAAAAATAAATATTATTCCACTGCAAAATGGTTTGAGTGAGTATGTATAGCCAAGAGACGTCAAGATAAAGGCCCCAAATGACTGACTTGGGGTGTTTGAGGGGTTGCTTGGAATAAAAAGCAATAATTCCCTTAAGGTTAAGCACAGGTCAAGTACATACATAAAGTATGACCTGCTTGCTTCTGGTTGCCAACTCTGGCCCAAAATCATTTGTTCTGAGGACCAGTTGAGGGTGGAGATGCCTGCGGCTTCAAAGTAGTGTGGCACTTGAAAACTCAGACCGAAGATCTGGAAGTGTTACAGGGCAGGGAGAGTGGCACCCCTAACTCCCCAAACCTGCCCATTCTAAATGGGTTCTGTCATCCGCCGCAGCAAGACAAAACATAAGAATGTTAATGGAAAGGAACTTTTTTTTTGCCTTGAATTTATTTGTCCATATTTATATTTATACTCCATTTTATTCCCAGATAAGATTTAAGTAAACATACACATATCTTCACACATATCCCAACTGAATATGTGGGAACTGCATTTCTGAAAGATTTTTGAACCAAAACCTCAATTTGTTTAGTTTTTGGTCAACATACAAAAGTACTTGTGTTTTCATCACTTAATTTTTTGAGCTGGTTAGCTTTTGCAGGGGGTGAGTAATGTCTAGCAAGCCTCCTCTGTTGAAACCCAAATACGCTCATGTTGTGCACTTAGATCCCACTAGAGGAAGCAGAAAGGAACTTTTTTTTTTTTTTAAGATTGATTTATACATGCAGAACTGAGGTGCAGGGGGTGGGGTGAGAGGATTCACCAGAGACGGGAGCAGAACAGGCAGATTGACAAAGTACACTGCTGAGGGGAGCAGCAGACAGGTCAGGAGAGGTCTGACATGTCATATGGGTTATCTCCCTGGCCAGGGACCGAACTTGTCAGGCTGCAGTGGCTGCAATAGCTTTATAGTGCTGTGCTTTAACCCTTTGCAACACCAGGAAGGGCATGGAAAGGAATTTTTATATATATATATTTATTTATGCATACAGAACTGGCCAGAGGTGAAGGGGCAGTGAGAGGCTTCACTGGAGACAGTGGGGTTGCAGAACAGGCAGCTCCACAAACCACACTGCTGAGGGGAGCAGCGGGGGGCTCTGCTGTACCATGTGGGTCACCTCCAGAGTGGGGATCGAACACTTGCTGAAGTGGCTTTAGCTTCTTAGTGCTGCACTTTAACCCACTGCATCACCAGGAAGGGCCCCGGAAAGGAACTTTTAGTTTCTAAGTCAAACACCCTAGGTTACCCACCCCTTCGTGGATAAAAGGCCACCCAACAGGGATTGGCCCTGAAAGCCCATCACAAGTCTAAAGCACCTTCTGGAGGGGACCCACAGAAAAGGGTCAGAAATGGCCAGACAAGTCTGGGAGGAAAAGAGCCAAATCAAAATCAAGATAAACGATGCCCAAATCAACATCCGCAATGGTCTCTCACCCACATCTGGTTCAACCAGTCCAGGACCAAGAAACAAGAACTGCTTCTTCACATGTGTCTCTGCAACATGTGCCTCCCTTAGGTCTCCTGGCTCTCCATCCTGCTTCCTTCCCCTTCAGTCTCCTCTTCAGATTCTTCTCTGCTCAGTTCCACCCTTCTTGGGTAGGGCAGGGAAACTGGAACCTCCCCTTTTCCAGGGGGCCCTGTTATAGGAATATGTAGTCCTTGCTCTGAATGCCCCTATGGATTTAAGCATAAAACATGTTTGGTGATGGGCCCTGTCTGCTTCAGTGTGTGTGGGGGGGGGGGGGGGGGCTTCTGAGGGTGACAAAGTAGTTGCACAGTTTCCAAGAAATATTTTTTTCTTTAAGTTGGAACCAGAGAGCACAATTTCCCTTTATAAGAGGAGGGTACAGTGATCATAGTAAGGATAGTCTTCCCAAAGCCCATTTGGGAAAGTAGCAGAAAGGCAGATTGCTGAATCATATACCATCTTCCTCAGCCATCTCTGGAATACCTGCAGGTCTGGGCCTATCCCTGTCACATGGCATTTGTTCCTTTCCAGGGCAAGTTGGGCACAGCTACCTTCTACACCTGGCTTAGGGACTGACTTGATTCATCTTTGGTCATATACCTTTATGACCAAAGGCTGCAAAACAGGAAAGGGGAGGTTGAATGAGCTGAAGGAATTGTGAGAGCTTTCTCTACTTTTAGAAAAGGACTGAAATTAGGGGCCTCTCTGGTGGCGCAAGGGGTTAAAATAGCACTACAACCCGAAGCTATCTGCAGCCACTGCAGAGTTCCATCCTGGCTCACTGCCCCCCTCAGCAGTGTATTTCAGTGGATCTGCCTGTTCTGCTCCCCACTCTACCTTTGGTGAATCCTCTCACCCATGCATCTCTGACCTGTACCCCAATTCTTATATGCATAAACAAAATATTAAAAAAAAAAAGACTGAAATTATCCTTTCCCCAAATGAGGTATTTATATAGAGAGTCCACAATCCATTGAAGATTAATTGGAATTTTCAAAATATTCCATGCTCAAATTATTTTGGGGAAATGCAGATTAAAACAAAGTCATGTTTCTTCACAACCTCAAGTTTTTGGTTACTATGGGACTCATGTTTGTGGAACATTCCCAGAGAAAGGTAACTGGATGGGTCTCTAGCCTCCATGGAATATTGACTCTGTTCCCACTTTCCAGCCAAACTTTACAGCAATTCGGGTATCACAGAAGGGCTTTGTGGACTTTATGGTATCCCTCCCTTTCCTGCCAGCAGTCTCTACCTCCAGGCTATGAAAGAGCTTCCTTGTTCTTCCTCAGGCCACAGGTCTCATTCTAAAAGTTCTGCTGGTTCCTCCCACCACCCTTCGAGGCTTTTGCAGATGTTTTTGGAACCTTATTTAAGCTCCAGGTTCCCCATCCTAGCCACTCCCAGAGTTGATTGATCTGACTCTCAGTGTTACTACTAAGCTGAAGAAACCCAGTCCAGGTTTCTGATCCAGGGGCTACAGACAGTCCCTTGAGCAAATATCCTGAAATAGCAAGTCTGGGGATCAAGATCCTTGCCTTACCATTGGGAGTCAGTCTTGGAAGAGCTTGCACCCAAGTGTTTTTTATTTATCCATACAAGAACTGGGGTGTAGGTCAGGAGTGCCAGAATGAAAGGATTCAACAGAGATAGAGTAGGGAGCAGAAGAAGCAGATGTACTGAAATGCACTGCTTAGGGGAGTAGTGGGTGAGAAAGGAAAGGTCTGCTACACCATGTGGGTTAGCTCAGTATCAGGGATGGGGATAGAACTCAGGTTTCCAATGGCTGGTGAATTGCTGCATAGTGCTCAGGCTTTAACCCCTGCACCACCAGGGAGCCCTTCCCTCTCCACCCCCTACATATACCCAAGTGCTTTTTTGGTTTTGTATTTCTGTTAATTGGTGTCTGGGAGAGGGCATTATGAGAAGGAGAAAAAGATAAAGAGGAAAGATAATTCAATGTCACTTGCTTTTAGCCACATTTTAGTTGGTGTGCTGGGATTTCTAGAATAAATATGGGCTGATTCTAACGATAATGAGCAAATCTAGAGAAAGTTCAGCTTTCTTCTACCCCCATTTTATTAGTCTCTTCTAGACCATAATCCAGGACCCTCCCTGGTGGTGCAAGGGACTAAAGTGAAGCACTATGAAGCAGCCACTGAGCACAAGTTTGATCCCAGGGCAGGGAGGTGACCCACATGGTACAGCAGACCTCTACTTTCACCACCACTGCTCCCCCCAGCATTGTATTTCAGTCAGTCTGCCTGTTCTGTTGCCCACACTGTCTCCAGTGAGGCCTCTTAAGCTTCCCCCCTTCCACGCATCTCTGGCCTATACCCCAGGTCTTGTTTGCATAAATAAATAATTAAAATATATAATAATAAAACATAATCCAAAGAAACAAAGGTGAGAAATTTGTACACTGTCACTGGAGAGAGAGGTATGAACTGAACTGCTTAAGATCGGGTTGTAAGCTCTGTTATGATTCATCTCTCCAAGACAGAGTATGAGCTGTCCTCTCAAATTCCCCCTGGGTTGAGCTTCACATGTGAACACTCCTCTTGATTAGTGTGTAATTGCTGAAGTCAGAATTTTTAAAGGATAATAACACTCATTAGCTGAGCTCAGAGTCACATGTTTACTGTGTTCTTGTTAAGCATTATTCAGAGCTGTAATTAAAATCCCAAGTGCTATGGTCAGGAAGAAAACAAATAATCAACTTCCCTTACTGGGAACTATTTTATTCTTAGCTGACCAAAGGACTGAAAATAATGGGGCTTCTTTGTTCTGCAGGGTCAAGGCCATTTGCCCATTGCAGAGAATACACTGCTAAGTACATTGTCTTAGGTATGGAGGTTGGAGACCCTAAAATGTATTGTTTACCTAAGAAATATTCCTTATCCTCACAACCAACACCACCTCTGTTCTAGTCCCTTCTACTAAAAACAAAATTATTGTCTCAACCACCTTGCTTAAGTTTCCAGCATTAAATTTTTTTTTCTGAGGGGGTGCATTTGAGGGAGATGGTGATATTGGGCATCCCAAACAAATTATATTACCTTATTAAAGATAGTATTACTGGGCCACCCATTCAGGACCATTCTGCTCAGAGACCTTTCGTGTCCTTCCTCTTGTATATTAATAAATATCTTGCATTTCTGAAGCTATCGCCAGCCACTGCAGCATGAGTTCGGTCCCCAGCCAGAAATTTAACATACACAGCACAGCAGATCTTTCCTTTCTGGCCCACTGCCTTCCTCAGCAGTGTATTTTAATAGATCTGCCTTTTCTGCTCCCCAACTTTAACCCTTGAGCCACCAGGGGAGGCCCCTAAATTTAATCTTATTACAACAAGATGATGCTTGTTCATATGTGAGTCCTTTGTGGTGGTTGTGATCTATTCATCTGCCAATCATATTTTCCTCTTAGTCATTTCATTCCTTCCTTACATTATGGCTTAAGATAAGGTTTTCTTTCTTTATGATATGGTGGCATGAAATCAAAAGGGGTGAATTGTTAGGGGAAAATGATGTACTGAAAGAACTCTGCAGAGTTTTGTGGACTCCACCCCCTAATCCAGTTATTGAAGCTACAACTCCCAGCAATACCATGGGGAGAAATGTGAGGACCCAAGGGCAGAACTAAGCAGGCATTCTGGGACTTTTGGGGATATATAAGGGAGCCATGTTATCTGCTCTCCCTCTCTGGACCTCATGACGGGTGGCTGATCGCTTGGCTCTTGATGAGCTTTCAGTGTGTTATTGGTGTTCTAAGTCAGCAGAGCTGGTAGGATGCTCTAGTTAACTTGTATGTCTCTCACTTTCTCTCTCTTTCCCTGGTTTGTACCCTTTCCTATCCCCTCTTGTTAATAAATCCATTATTGACCTTTTTATGTGTGCCTGCAATGTAACTGAATTTTAAGCTCTGGTGAGCTTAAAAGACAGGCAA
>NW_004567107.1:63896849-63898341 GCF_000260355.1 Condylura cristata | reverse complement strand
TCACCTCCGGGGCAGGCGGGAATCGAACTCATGCGGAAGTGGTTTTAGCTTCTCAGTGCTGTGCTTTAACCCGCTGCGCCACCAGGGAGGGCCAGTGCCATGGTTTTTATGTGGCTATCCTTCCAGTTGACTTGATAGGAGTTGGAAAGGAACCCTAAACTAATCAAGGCTCTACTGCCCAAATAATTTACCAAATACGATCTGGGTTCTTCACCAGCGCACACAATTGCAAGATCGCTCACGCTTAGGAAATAATAACAAAGGGATTTATCTAACAACACAGGAAAATACAAGAGTTACTGAGGGCAATAATGGCCGTTTACTTTACCCAAAGTTGTGTCCAGAACTGTCCTGCACAAAGACTGTAATGATGGGGACTTCCCACCACTGAGGATGTGCAGCTCCTCTCCCAAACAACAGGCCACATGTCTAAGATGGCATCTTCCTGCCTCAGCCCACCTGGGACACACAGCAGCCTAACTCCAGGCCAGGTTCCAACTTCTGAAGACAACAGGTATTGCTCCCGGAACTGTAGGACAGCATAGCACCAGAAGAGGGACACTTGGGATAACAGCCACAAATGGCCTCACTCACACAGCTAAGCCAGGCTGTATCTGCAGCAAAACCAGGAAGAGTTTCGGTAGCTCAGCTACTTGCAAAGACTCTTCCTTTTCAAACAGGCTATTGGAGGCCTCCACCTTCAGTAGTTTACAGCAGTCTTCAAGATCAGTGGAGTCCAGAGCTGAAATCTACTGGCACCCCCAAATGCTGAAGAAACTCAAACCTGGAACTCAAACCTTGAATCCTAGAACCCCACAAACAGTCTTCTTTTTTCTCCCTCTAGCCCCCCCTTCTGCCTTCTCCAAAGTAACCCCACCTCAAAATCTGATACTTTTAAGCATTTTCTCTGAGGCCTGTTTGTCTTCACCAGCAATCCCCAGGGGAGGGGCACTACCTACAACAGCCGGAGGCTCCAGCCACCCAGTTAAAGACTCATGCTTTCATATTTTCATCTATGTTCTTTTTTTAAAAAATATTTGTTTTATTTATGCCTACAGAACTGGGGTGTAGGCCAGAGGTGCAGGGGCGGTAAAAGGATTCACCAGAGACAGAGGGGGGAGCAGAACAGGCAGATTGACAAAGTATACTGCTGAGGGGGGCAGAGGGCGGGTCAGGAGAGGTCTGTGTGCCACGTGGGTCACCTCCTTGGCTAGTATGGAGCTCATGCTAAAGTGGCTGCAGCTTGCTTCGTAGTGCTGTGCTTTAACTCATTGTGCCCCCCCCTTTTTTATAACAGTTTATTTTTACATCATTTTGTACATTTTTTTTTCCATCTCAATTGTAATCCCCGCGGGTTCCCCATCACCAAGTCACCCATGTGCCATCACCATAATCCCGTGTACTTCCTTCCCCACCCCACCCCCGTTTTTGATCCCATTCCCCACACCACCCCCACAAAATGTCTCTGGCATATAGCTGTTCATTATTGTTA
>NW_004567107.1:63894633-63896057 GCF_000260355.1 Condylura cristata | reverse complement strand
TTGAGTTTCATCAGTTCTCCGTATATTTTTGTGATCAGTCCTTTATCACTACTTTTGAGTGAGAAAATGTTTTCCCAATTAGTGGTGTGCCCCTTTTTTTAAGGAATAAAAATTATTTATTTATGCATATAAGAACTGGGGTACAGGCTAGAGGAGTGGGGCTAAAAAGATTCACCAGAGACAGAGTGGGGACAGAGGAGGGAACAGAACAGGTGGACAGACTAAAAATGTACTGCTGAGGGAAGCAGCAGGCAAGATAGGAGAGGTCTGCTGAGCCATGTGGGCACCTCCCTGGTGGAGATGGCTGCAGATAGCTTCATAGTACAGCGCTTTAACCTGTTACACCACTCAGAGGCCTGAATTTCTGTTGTTTAGAAACCAAATTTGTTAACAAAACTGATACTGTAGCCTGGAACTGAATCCAAGGACTGTTGCAGGTGGTGCCCCTCACTGAGGGGGTTGCTGTGAAGACAAAACAGAGGAAAGGCTAAAATGTATAGAATTTTGAGAGGCTACCTTGGAGGAGAAGCAGAAGGCAGACTGCAGAGAGAAAACAGGAGAAAGAAAGAGTAGAAGGAATAAGGTTGTTTGACCAAGTCCCAGGGTTGGAGTTGCTTCTGCATTTTTGAGGCCAGTGGATTTCAACGCTGACCGGGCTAATTTTGGAGAAGGCCTCTGTGGACTACTGCAGATGGAGGCCAGAGGCTTTGCAAGTGGCTGAGCTCCTGAAACAGTTCCTGGTTTTTCTGTGAATACATCCTGGCTTTGCTGTGTGAGTGAGGCCATTTGTCAGGTCATTTAGTGGCTGTGGCTTCTATCCTGAGTATTGCTCATCTGGTGTTGTGCTGAGGAGTCCTGCAGCTCTGGGAGCACTACCTGTTGTCTTCTGTTGTCTCTATGAGTTGGAACTTGGCCTGGAGTTAGGCTGCCATGTGCATGTCTTGTCTAGACATGTGGCCTATTGTTTCGAAGAAGAGCTGCACATCCTCAGTGGCAGGAAGACGTCATCATAGCAGTCTTTGTGCAGGACAGGTATAGACATGACTTTGGGTAAAGTAAACAGCTTTTATTGCCCTCAGTAACTCTTGTATTTTCCTGTTTTGTTAAATAAATCCCTTTGTTACTATTTCCTAAGCGTGAGCAATCTTGCAATTGTGTGCGCTGGTGATGAACCCAGATCGTATTTGGTAAAGTATTTGGGCAACAGGGCCTTGGCCATTTTAGGGTCCCCTGCCACCCTGCATCAATACAGGGCCTCCCTGATGCCTCAAGAGATTAATCAGAACTATGAAGCTATCTGCAGTCACTGAAGCATGGGTTCAATCCCTGGTCAGGGAGCTGACTCATATGGCACAGCAGACCTCTCCTGTGTTGCCCGCTGCTCCCCTCAGCAGTGTACTTCATCAATCTGCCTGTTCTGCTCC
>NW_004567107.1:63874978-63892473 GCF_000260355.1 Condylura cristata | reverse complement strand
GTTAATTTTCTCTAATTATTAACCAGGTATTCTCAGTCTACTTGAATCTCTCTGGGCTGACTATGAACTTCTGCAATAGGAGATGTGAAGTGCTTTGAAATAAAGCACAACTACTGTATTGTATTCTTGGGGCTCCCAACAGGTTAACCTATGTATGAGATTCCACGTTCCCAGGGAGATGGGCCTAACAGGGAGATGGGACTTAGGCCAAATAATTGTGACTATGGGACAGCCAGGAGCATGGGAACTAGCTAGAATTAACTTTGACAAAAATCTCCAAGCGCTCAAGCCTCCAGCCAGGCCTTTACCCAAAGAGGAGCACAGAGCTTTTCTAGTCCTTGTAGCTAAGCCACCCCTATAGTCACAGATTGCTGAGAGGGTCTGCCATTTGACCTCAGCCAGGGAGATAAGATTGCCCACCAAGAGGTCATTGGTGGCCTTGCCCCAAGACACAGGGGACCAGAGCAACCTTGGAAAGATAAGTGGAAAGCTGGGCTCCCCTGAGAGGTCGTGAGGAAGGGCAGGTTCTCAGAGAACACAAAATTTGGCTAGTTGCTGAGCCTGTAGACTTGCCTCAAGGAGGGAGCAGTTGGTTCTTGTTGGAGCAGGCTCTGCCAGAAGTGGCCACCACTAACCAGGGTTGGGGTGATAAGCATTAGTTTTGCTTTGCTTTAATTTGGATCCCCCTGTTTGGAGTCAGGTGCTGATTTGTGTTCTCACCAACAGAGATCTGCCCCCTTCACAGGTTTTTTCCTGCCCCACCTATAGCTGTCTGTGACTACTGTTTGGGATCACAGTTTTCAGTAGGGGCTATTCCTCTGCAGGGCATGTCCAGGCCTGCAAGAACTGGTTTAACTTGCTTTTGAGAGTCTTAACTCCACCCAAGACTCCTTTAGCTTCAGGGAAGAGAGGTAGATGGGTGGGGGAGGAGGCCGATGGTCTAAAGGAACTGTGAAGTTCAGGTGATTACTGGAGGGTAATTTTACTCTGAGGATGGAGAAGAGGACCCCCAGGCTTTCCTGAGCTTCCAACAAACTGCCTCCTCAGTTTACAGGACAGATACTCCACTCCAGACTCTCTGTCTCTCTTACAATTAGCATTGCTTTGCTTCTCCAAGAAGTTGCCCTCTTGGAGAAATCTTCCCTGCTCACATCACTATCACATGGTCTCCAGGAACAGACATCTTTGGTCAGGCCTTACCCCCACAGTTTCCTTGAAGGCAGGGCCTGAACTGTTGTCTGAATCTCTGCTACATCTGTGTGGAGTCAGTGCTGAGCTGAGGGGCTAAACTTCCCTCTACCCATCTAGTCTTCTGTTTCCATCAGTACATGATAGCTCAGTGTCCTACCTTGCAACTGTCCTAAATCCAGCTGTATCTTATGTTCCTGATGTCTCTGTTAGGGACTTGAAGGGCAAGACATGTGACATGAAACAATTTTGTTTGAAATATCAGTGAATAAAATGATGATTGTGCTTCTGATACCAGAAGACCATAAATTGTTACAGATGGTGCCCCCTGGAGGAGTTTGCTGGTAAAAAATAGAGCACCCCAATAAGGTGCTAAAAGTAAGGGAAGTCCATGCACACCAGAGTTCTGCTCATGTGCACAAGGACAAAGCTGTGCGTATGTGTGAGAGAGGAGCGCCAGGAAGATGCGTGCGTAAAAGAGGCCCAGGGTTGGCCATGGCAATGCAGCCTCACAGTGTTATAGGACACGGAGAAAGGGGCAGCACTGAACCCCCAAACCTGCCTGCTTCTAAGTGGGTTCTGCCATCCGCCACATCAAGACAAAACATATAAAACTTTAATGAAAAGGGACTTTAATACAGTGAGTAAACAATACAGAAGACAATGTAATGTCTAAATCAAACACCTGAAGCTACCCATTACCCCGTGGGCAAAAGTCAACTCAAAAGGGATTGGCCCAAAGCAAGGCCTGAAACCCCACCACAGTCTTAAAGCACCTTCTGGCTGGGACCCATGGAAAAAGGTCAGAATGGTCAGACAAATCTGGGAGGAAAAGAGCACAATCAAAATCAATATAAACACTGCCATAGTCACCTCCCTTACAGGTATCTCACCCACATCTGCCTTAACGGTTACAGGGTCAGAAAACAAGCACGGTTTCTTCATGCACTTTAGCCTGCTGCGCCACCAGAGAGGGCCACGTTCCACCTTTCTAAGAAAAGAGTCTGCAGATTCCTGTCATGTGACCCATTCTATATACTTGCTTCTGCCCTGTGGTCACTTCAGGTCCAGTAGTGATTTACACCAGTCATATTGCCTTTCCTTAACCAAACTACCTCAATTATCTGTTTCTTGCTGAGATATATAAATCACCAACTAACCTAGTTCTGTCACTTGTCTGTGGAAACTTGACAAGTTACCCAGCCTCTCTGACCTTGGTTTCCTCCTGTGTAAAATACTGCAGGGAGAAGAGAAGAGCTCTGATGTGACTTTCAGCTCTTAGAATCTCTGAATCTGAGCCTTCTCTGGTGGCACAACACATTAGAGTTATCTGCATCCACTGCAGCATAAATTTGCTCCCAACCAGGGAGGTGACCCACAAGGTACTCAGACCTCTCCTGACCCACCCACTGCTCCCCTCAGCAGTGTATTTTCAGTCAATCTGCCTGTTCGGCTCCCCTGTTCACTCTCTCTGGTGAGTCCTCTCACCCCATGCACCTTTGGCCTGTACCCTAGCTCTTATATGCATAAATAAATAAATCTTAAAAAAAAAAAGGCAAGGAATATCTCAGTCTGTGCTACACATGTATATAATTCTTTATTTATTTTTAACTTTAACTTTTTATTTTTCATACAAGAACTGGGGTGTAGGCCTGGGGTCTGGGTGGTGAGAGGATTCACCAGAGACAGAGTGGTGGAGAACAGAACTGAATTACACTACTGAGGGGAGCAACAGGCAAGACAGGAGAGTTCTGCTGTGCCATGTGAGTCAGCTACCTGGTGGGGGAATGAACTCAGGCTTCAGTGGCTGTGATAACTTCATAGCACTTAGACTTTACCCCTGTGCCACCAGGGAGGACTCCATTACTTTATCACCTCCAGGAATACATTGCAGCTAAGCCTGTAGCTTAAAATAGGGTTGTAGAATTATATGTCACAAACTCAACAAATGCTACAAATCAGGACTTGTTTAGTTAATTATCCAGACTTAAGAAAGTGATGGAGATGCAGGTGCACAGTGAGATACAGTAATCCTATTGCGAGTGATGGGGGAATCATCCTCCAAACAGCCTTCTATCTTTACAGCTTCCAGAAAGGATCCCACTCCCACTCACGGGTATCCTGTAAAGTAAGCCCCTTTTTGGGCCCTCCCTGGTGGTGCAAGGGGTTAAAGTACAGCACTAAGAAGCTATTGGCAGCCACCACAGCTTGAGTTTAATCCCTGGCCAGGAAGGTGACCCATATGACACAGCAGACCTCTCCTGTCTTGCCCACTGCTCCCCCAGCAGTGTATTTCAGTCAATCCACTTGCTCTGTTCCCTACTCTGTCTCTGGTAAATTTTCTCACCACTACCACCACATCTCTGGCCGGTACCCCTGGTCTTGTATGCATAAATGAATCTTTAATTAAAAAAAAAAAAGCCTTTTTGTTAAAATCCATCAAGCTATTGCCAGCCACTGTGGCATGAGTTAGATCCAGGCCAGGGGACTGACCCACATGGAGCAGCAGACCTCTCCTATCTTGCCGGCTACTCTCCTCACCAGTATATTTCAGTAGATCTGCCTGTTCTGTTCCCTGCTGTGTCTCTGGTGAATCCTCTCACCACCCTGCCCTGCACTTCTGGCCTGCACTCCTGTTCTTGTGTGCATAGATAAATAAAAATAAATCTTTAAAAATAAATAAAATAAAGAGATGTTCAGTTCTGAGTTTTGACAGTCTATGCACAACAAATAGGCAGCCACCACTCAAAATAAGACATAGAATATTTATATCACCCCAAAATTTTATTCATGCCCTCGTACATTTTTATCTTGACTCCCAACCTTTTAAAAATTTCTTTTAAGTAATGTATTTCAGGGTTCCAGTTGCTCATGGCAAAAACCTTGTAGTCATCCTTGACTCATCTCTTTCTCTCACACCCCAAGTCCAATCCATCAGTTTTTCCTGTTAGTAGATTTCAAAATTTATCTAAAAATCTGACAACTGCTCTTCACCTCCAATGCTGCCTTTGGTCCAAGTCACATCATCTCTCACCTCCTGATTGGTCTCCAATTCCCTCACATCCTCCCTCCTCTTTCTTACAATCTAGTCATAGCTGACTGAGTAATCTTTTAAAAATATGACTTCAGATCATGGCATACCTATGCAAAACTCTTCAATACTGATTGTCTCTTCAAAATAGAACAGACCTCAAAGTCCCTATGGTTGACTTACAAGATCCTTTACGTTATGGATCTCAGTCTATTGCTGCCTCTGGCACTCTGTGTTCCAGGCAAACCAGCCTGTTTCCTAAGCTTTCAAAGTACATTCCCATCTCAATCTTTGTCTTTGCTGGTTCCCCTACTTGAGACACTCTTCAAATGACTCACTCAGCTTGCTTGGGTCTCTACTTAGTCGTTAACATAATGCAGAGATCTTCCCTGATGACTCATCCAAAATAACATATGCCCTTGACATTCTAACCCCAGACTCTGCTTTATTATTTCTTCTTAGTCCTTAAGACCTCACTTATTGTCTGCTTGTTTATTGTCTGTTTCTCTAAGTGGATGTGCTGGTAACATGTTTAAGAATTAGCTCTCTGGGGGCACAGGGGTTAAAGACACAGCACTATCAAGCTACCACCAGTCATTGAGACATGAGTTCAAACCCTGGCCAGGGAGCTAACCCTTATGGCAGACTTCTTCTGTCTTGCCCACTGTTCACCTCAGTAGTATATTTCAGTACATGTAATTGTTCTGCTCCCCACACTGTCTCTGATGAACACTTTCACCCCCATACCTCTGTCCTACACCCCAGGTCTTACATGTATAAATAAATAAAAAGATAAATCTTAAAGATGGAATGTTTTCCAGCACCACCAATTCTCCAATTTCAAACCAGAAGCAGTGCCCCACAATTTAACTGAATCCTAACCCACCAGCTGTAAATCAGAAGCTTCTGACCTAACCAGCTCTAAAAAGAGGTTCTTACAACCCTTTTCTACAATTTGATTACTTGCTAGAACAACTCATAAATCTCAGGGAAATACTTATATTTATCAGTTTGTTGTAAGTGACATCATAAAAAATACAGATGAACACCCAGACGAAGAGGTCTGGGGGGGGTCCTGAGGGGAGAGTGTTGGTTGCCTGGGTGCATCATTCCTGAGAGGTGTGCTTTCACCAACCCAGAAGCTCATCAAATCTTCCCTGAGGTGGGTGGGTGGGGTTGAAAAAGTACAACCCTCTAATCTGCTTCTTTAATGTGACCAGCCCCATCCTGAGGCCATGTAGGGACTCCACCCTAAGTCATCATTAGCATAAACTTAAGAGAAAGGATTTGTTATAAATAAATAACAAAAGGCACTTAGGAAATGGAAAGCCTTTCCCTCTGTACCAGGATACTGTGCTTAAACACATATTTCTAAATTCATAATGAAGTGAGGTGAAAGCATAGGAACTTCACTTACTTCCAGCTGAAATAATTGCTGAATTGATAATAGCTTTGGAATATTGAGTTATTTTTTAGTATTCAAAGACATTTTTACTTTTCTTTAAGATTTATTTACTTGTGCATAGAACTGCAGTGTAGGCCAGAGGTGCAGGGGGTAAGGATTCACCAGAAACAGAGTAGGGAGCAAACGGGCATTTACTGAGATACAATGTGGAGGGGAGCAACAGGTGACACAGGAGAGGTCTGTTGCGCCATGTGGGTCAGCTCACTGGTCAGAGATCTAATGTAGGCCATTGTGGTGATAGCGCTGAGAGTTCTAGCCCACCAGGGAGGCCCGAGGATGATACTTTTAGTACTCTAATATAAACATGCATAGTAAGAGTATATAGGATTAATAAAGAGCTAGATATATCCAATTAATCCGTTAATTGGATATGTTCAACCCAGGCTGGTCTCTTTTGTGCTCTGGTGTGTTGTTTCACATCTTCTCTTCTAATGGGAACCTCATTTATGTCCCACGCCTTTGCCCTCACTGTGAATTGCCTTGCACTGATGGCTAAGAAGGCAGCAGAGCAGTGCTAGGGAAGCTTCACCAATCCCTTCTGTGAAAAATAACTACAAAAACAAACAAAAATCAGCTTCCTCTGGGTTCCGGCCCATTGTCTTCTGTGCTACCTGTGATGTGTTGCTCAGTTTACTGTGACTGGTTTCTTATTGGAGTAAAACTTTAAAGAAGACTTCCCTCACTGAATAAAAATAAGAATGCCATACACTCCATAAATTAAGTCTTAAGCTTCCCCTTAACGATAAGAATCACCAAGTTAATTGTTTAACACTTTGTGCCCAATTCAGGAGGCAACAATAAAAGATATACTTTTAAATTTAATCATTACTAACACTTTATTTTTTTAAGGATTTATTTATTTATGCATACAAGAACTGGGGTACAGGCACATAGACTGAAATACACTCCTTAAGGGAGCAGTGGGCGGGACAGGAGGGGTCTGCTGTGCCATGTGGGTCACCTCCCTGGCACAGCTACTTGTGCTGCAGGTGGCTGCAGATAGCTTCATTAGTGCTGGGCTCCAACCTTCTGTGCCACTGTTACAGGGCAGGGAGAGGGGCACCACTGAACCCCCAAACCTGCCTGCTCTAAATAGGTTCTGCCATCCGCCGCATCAAGACAAAACATATAGAAAACTTTAATGAAAAGGAACATATACAGTGAGTATACAAAACAGAAGACAAAGAATATAATTTCTAAATCAGGCACCTGAAGTTACCCATCCCCTCGTGGGCAAAAGTCTACCCCAAAGCGATTGGGCCTGAAAGCCCGCCACAAGACTAAAGCACCTTCTGGCCAGGACACATAGAAAAGGGTTAGACATGGCCAGACAAGTCTGGAAGGAAAGGAGCACAATCAAAATCAATATAAACACTGCCATAGACAACCTCTCTATGGGTCTCTCACCCTCATCTGCCTTAACCAGTCCAGGTCCAAGAAACAAGCATGGTTTCTTCATCACATGCTTGCTGCTCCATGTGGCTTCTTCCTTAGGTCTCTTTCTGGCTCTCCATCCTGCTTCCTTCTGTTACAGGGCAGGGAGAAAGGGTTACACTACCAGGAGGGCCTATTAACATTTTCTAATGAAAATGACAGTGAACAAAACAAGTCAGAATTTGTTTCATTTGCTGACTTCTGTGGCATAAATACTCCCACCATGGATTATTTCAAGCTATTAACATGATGTTGATATGTTCTAATGGGAACAACACTATTTTTTGGAGTCAGAAGGTTCGGAGTACAGGGTTCTTGGGTTCACTCTGGGAAGGGTTTTTCCAAAGCTTCTCTTTCAGCAGCAGCACACAATGACATTAGTTATATGCCACACAGAGACATTAGTTGTATTTAAAAGAACAGGTTTATTAGGGAAAAGGACAGAAAAGTAAAACACTTGTGTAGACGCACGTGGGTAGGAAAAGTGCTCTGAAGGTGTTACAGAGCACCCCAATGTGAATTGGGTTGCCCGTCTGTGGGTCTTCACCCACGCGCTTACGATTCAATCATATTATGGACACACTCAAAAAGGTTAAATAATGCATTTATTTATAAGGAGAAAGGTAAAGGAATAATCCAGAGAAAGAGGGAGAGAAATACAAATTAAGTAGAATGTCCTACCAGTTCTGCTGACTTGGACTCCACCAGCACGCTGAAAACTGATCAAGAACCAAAAGGATCAGCCGCGAACCACCATGCCAAGAGACCCCCGGAGCCCACATGTCCGGTTTTATCCCAACCTGTCTGCTCAGCTCTGCCCTCATGTCCCAGCGTGCTTCTCCTTGGTACTGATGGGATTAGTAGTAGTTCCAGTATCTGGAGTGGGGGCGGAGTCCATGAAACCTGTACCTGTTACAAAGGAACAGCAGCGGAGAGAGGCCTGAATGGTTGCAGGTGGGCGGCCTTGAGGAGAGCAGCCTCTGCTGAAGGAGGTATGAAACACCCCCCCCCACACACACACACACACAAACACACATAACAAAGAAAGAAAGAAAATAATGCCTGGTACACAATGTGCACTCACACTTGCAGACATGAATGAAGGTACATTTTAGTTTCTTGTCACCTAAAGAGCCCAAGTAAATTAACTGGGGAGGAGGTAGAATTAGTGGATGAGCAGATCTGTTACAGACTCATTTTTTTCTTTTCTTTTCTTTTTTTTTAACATTTATTTATTTATGCATATAGAACTGGGGTACAGGCCAGAGGTGCAGGGATAGTGAGAAGATTCACCAGAGACAGAGTGGGGAGCAGAACAGGCAGATTGTCAAAGTACACTGCTGAGGGGAGCAGTGGGAGAGACAGGAGAGGTCTGCTGCACCATGTGGGTCACCTCCAGGGGCCCGGGGTGGAACTCACTGAAGCTACTATAGCTCGCTAGCAGTGCTGCGCTTTAAGCTGTGGTGCCAGCAGGGAGGGCCCCCAGACTCATTTTTTGCCTGAAGAAACTAGGAGCAAGTTGATAAAGGAAGTAAACTGGAGAGGAAGGCCTAAAATCCCCAGGTTGAGGAAGGGATAGAGTAGGACTCCTCTGCACTATTTTTTTTTCTTTTTTAAAAAATGTATTTATTTATGCATACAGAACTGGGGTACACATTACCTCCATAGTTACACCATGTAACAAGGTAATCCCCAAGGGATGGGGAGGTTCCAGGTTCCTTGCCCCACCATGGAAGGGTGTTGCTGAGCAGGGACAAAATGCTAATTCAGAAGACTGGGAGAAGGAGGAAGGAGATCAGAAAAAGGGCTTGCAGGGGCACATGGTACAGAGAGACCTGTGAAAAAGCTGTACTTGCTTACCTGCCTTGGCCTTGTACCAGGGACTTAGGACATATAGAAAGAGACACTTGAAAGAAACAGAGATGTGGGGGAGATACCCACAGGGAGGCTGACAGTGGCAGCCTGTAACTTAACTTGGATTTTGATTTTCCTCTTTTCCTCCTAGACTTGTCTGGCCCTTGGTGCCTTTAGAATTTTGGCAAACCTCTGGGCCTCAATGGTCCTGATTTGGGCCATGTTATCTATGAGAGGATGGGTAACTTTGGGTGCTTGATTTGGAAACTATATTCTTTCTCTTGTCTTTGTTGCATACTAATTGTATTAAAGTTTTTTTGTTTTTTTTTGTGTTTTGTTTTGTTTTGTTTTTTACTGAAGTTCTTATGCACTTAAGAGTATATTTTGTCCTGATGCAGCAGATGGCAGAACCTATTAGAGCTGGCAAGTTTGGGATCCCCAGGATCCCTTACTCTACCCTGTAACAATCATAATTAAAACAAAAACAAAAACAAAAACAACTGTTTGAAACTCTGTGTCTCTCAGCTTTAAGCGTAAAATTCTAAATATCCTAAGATTTTGCCCAGGGCTTTTATGTTCCCAGCTTAATCTTTATAACTCCATTTTATACCCCTTTATCCAGTGTCACCAGGCCATTCATCTTTCCCCTTCCCCAGAACTTGCTGTGCACAGTCTTGTCTACAGAGCTTTGCCCATACTAGACTCCTTACCCAGCATGCCCTCCTATTCCTTCCTAACCCACGGACAGCTCCAGTTTTTTATATCCTGCTTGCATAGTTTCTCTTCTCTGAGTCTTTGTTGCTCACCTTTTCGTCAGCCCCCACCATACAACATATAATTAAGTCTTTATTACTATACACTTAAAAATTTTACACTAGGGAGATGTTTGTTAAAGAGTATAAACTCTCAGAAGATGAGTAAGTCCCAGGGATGGAAAGTTCAGCATGGTGACTCCTCTGTACTACTTCTTTCTTTTAAAAAATATTTATTTATGCATACAGAACTGGGATACAGGCCAGAGAGGCAGGTAGGTGAGAGGATTCACCAGAGACAGAGTAGGAAGCAGAATAGGCAGATTGATGAAGTACACTGCTGAGAGGAGCAGCAGGTGATACAGGAGAAGTCTGCAGCACCATGTGGGTCACCATGTTGGGGGATCAAACTCGTGCTGAGGTAGCGGCCGTTAGCTTCATAGTGCTGAGCTTGAACCCACTGCACCACCAGGGAGGGCCCCCTCTGCACTATTTCTGTACTTGAAAGTTGCTGTCAGAGTAAAATTTTGATATTCTCACCTCCACCACCAAATTAAGTAATTAAGTGAGGAAAACTTTATTATGGTAAACATTTAGCAATATGTACAGGTATCAAATCATCACATTGTGTACCTTAAATTTATGTCATGTTACAAGTAAATCATATTTCAATAAAGCTGGGGGTAAAAAAGGACACATATCTGTTTCTCTGCTACATTATGAAAGTCTTGAAGACAGAATCTGATTCATTGTCTCACACATCAGCTAATAATAGTTTTTTAATGGAAAAGAATTGTTTACTGATGGGGCAAAATAAGGAGAGGAAAGCATGACAGCTAAACACTCCAGCCTCAGATCCTCCTCTTTAAAATAAGAATAATGGGGTGGGATGGGGGGGTAAACATTATTGCAAAGTGAACAATAATGTAAATAGATATATCAATTAAAACATAAAACAAGGATGCTTCCTAACTGAAGGAGATGAGCTCACAAGTCATATCCCAGATGCGTGACCTACTTCACGATTTCCCTAGGGCAGAGGTATCAGAAATGTTGAGAAGCACTGTGATTTTATCCTTCCACAAAAGGCATTTGATCTTACTTTAAGAAGCCAACAGGTGTAGCTATTCTGCCCCAGCAAAAGGCCAAAGAGGACTATCTTTGGCTGGGAACAGGGCCCAGGCTGTAGGGGAGATTAACATTTGGCTGGAGGAATGTTAGAGAAGATCTGGGATAAACAGGTTGCTGGGCCCCCTCCTTCCCTCCCTCGTGTGTTGTGGGAGGTACATTTTCGTTCACAACCAGGCTGGGAATTATCCTCACCAGAGCAGATTTCTCCTGACTACTACCATGTGTATGTTCTTGGAAGTGCAACAAGAAAGTTTTTCTGAAGTTTACTTAAGTAATTTAAAATTGAGGTGCCAAGAGAGTTCTCAGTGATAACATTCTTTCTTTAGTGACCACAGCTGACCTGTCCT
Source organism: Condylura cristata (assembly GCF_000260355.1). Classification (NCBI taxonomy): domain Eukaryota; kingdom Metazoa; phylum Chordata; class Mammalia; order Eulipotyphla; family Talpidae; genus Condylura; species Condylura cristata. Next base: position 63,881,271 of record NW_004567107.1, on the reverse strand, counting down.
CAAGTTCAAAGAACTGGTGCCATAGCATCAGAAGATTTGAAGGGGTGGCCTCTTCATCTAAAATATCTGCCCTTCCACCTGTCATCCTACCCATACAACTAAATTCCTCCATGCCTCCAAAGAGTTTTTTGTTTGTCGAGATGCTATTGGGATCCTTATTCTATTTGAGACACTACGCAATCAGATGATGCTCACCTCTAAAATTTTTTTAAAGATTTATTTATTTATGAATACAAGAACTGGGGTACATGCCAGAGGTACGGGGCTGAGAAGAATCACCAGACAGTGCGGAGAAGAAAAGGCACACTGACAAAGTACACTGCTGAGGAGAGCTGTGGGCAAGGCAGGAGAGGTCTTCTGTACCATGTGGGTCACCTCCCTGGCAGGGGATCCAACTTGTGCTGCAGTGGCTGCAGATAGTTCCATTGTGCTTTGCCTAAATCATTGGGCCATCAGGGAGGGCCCCACCTCTAAAATTTTTAAAGAAGATTTATTTTTATTTATTTGTGCATACGAAACCTGGAATGTATGCATAAATGTAATGGAATGTATGAATGTAGACCAGAGATTAAATGTAGACCAGAGGTGGGGGGGGGGTGGAGGGGAAATATTCCCCAGAGACAGAGAGGGGAGCAGAACAGGAGAATAAATTGAAATACACTGCTTGAGGGGAGCAGTGGGTGAGACAACAGAGGTCTGCTGTGCCATGTGGGTTAGCTCTCTGGCTGGGGATCGAACTCATGCAGCAGTGGTTGGTGATAGATTTATTGCATGAGACTTGACCTTTGTGCCACCAGGAAGGCTCACCTCTAAAACTTTATCTTCCATTACAACAATCCCTACAGAGACCTCCCTTCAGCCAAACTGGTGTATATTTCCACTCTGCTGTCATTGACATAATTTCCCATTTGCCTGGAATATCTTCCCCTATCCCAGCTTCCTTTACTCAGTGGACATATTTATCTATCATCTACTATAATGAAGTAGGGTCATGGATTTTTTTTTATTATTGTACTCAGAACAGACCTGGGCACATAGTAGGCATATAATAAACCTGAGGTCAAGCTTGTCACATAAAACTTCCATCTCTAGAACTTGGTAAATTATAATTTGGACATGAAGATGGGTATGTATTGGCTTCTACATACCCCTGTAAGCAAAATGTAGAAAATCAAAACAAGATAACTCTTAAGATCATCACTTTGATTTGAAAAATATTAAGGGAGGGCCCTCCCTGGTGGTGAACTGAGTTAAAGTTCAGCACTATGAAGCTAGATACAGCTTCTTTAACAGGAGTTCGATCCCCGGCCAGGGAGCTGACCCACATTGCCTGCAGACCCCTCCTGTCTTGCCTGCTGCTCTCCTCTGCAGTGTATTTCAGTAAATCTGCCTGTTCTACTCCCTGCTCTGTCTCTAGTGAATTCTCCCCCCTTTCTACACCTCTGGCCTACACCCCAGCTTGTGCATGCATGCATTAATAAGGTAAATCTTAAAAAAATAATAAGTACTATTATTATTAAGTAATAATAATTTACTATGAGATAGCATCTGAGCTAAGTGATAGAAATGCAGACATTATAAAATTTAATCCTGTATCAGAAATCTAGGGGGTGACTGGGGACGCAAAAACACTAAACAATGTTGCAGAAATAAAGCACCATATTTGGAGTTAGGGAGACCTGGATTTGAATCCTGACACTGCTTGGCAGTATACAACTTGGCAGAAGTATGCTTTTGTTTTTAAAGATTTATTTATTTATGCATAAAGAACTGGGGTACAGGCAAGAGTTGCAGCGTAGGTGAGAGGATTTAACAGAGACAGAGTGGGTAACAGAGTAGATAGATAAAGTACACTGCTGAGGGGAGCATTGGGCAAGACAGGAGAGGTCCACTGTGTCATATGGATCAACTCCGGGGCCAGGGAGTGAACTCACACTGAAGTGGTTCCAGTCGGATTATAGTGCTGTGTCCTAACCTGTTAAGCCACCAGTGAGGGCCCAGAAGCATGATTTTTTTAAAAAAAGATTTATTTATTTAGGCATACAAGAACTAGGGTGCAGGCCATAGCTGGGGGTGGGGGTGGGGTGACAGGAATCCCCAGAGAGAGTGGGAAGCTGGACAGGCAGATCCACCAAAATCCACTGCTGAGAGGAGCATTGGGGAGACAGGAGAGTTCTATTTCACCCTGTGGGTCAGCTCCCTGGCCAGGACTTAAATTTAGGCCACAGCAGCTGCCAATAGCTTGATAGTGCTGAGACTAACCTCTCTGCCACCAGGGAGGCCCCAGAAGTATGATTTTGAATTTATTCTTTCTTAGGGGTGAGATGATGATACAAATAATGCATCAGAGATGCTGTGGAAAGTAAAATTTTGAAAACATCTTACATTGGGCTTGGTACTTTGTGAATGCTCAATAAATACTAGTTTTCCTTCTCTTTAAACTACGAGTAATTACTGAGTGTCACTAGCTTTAAGTTCTGTGAGGGTCAGACTATGAAGGAATTTAGAACAAGTACAAGACACAATTTGTTGCTAATTTATAGTATGTTGAAATAGCAAGGCCCACACACATAAAAAGTTAATAAGGGACCCTCCCTTGTGATGCAACAGATTAAAGCCCAACACTCTGAAGCTATCCACAGCCATTACCTCATGATTTTGATCCTGGCCAGGGAGCTGACCCTCATGGTGTGGCAGACCTCTCCTGATCTGCCCGCTGCTCCCCTCAGCAGTGTATTTCAGTCAATCTGCCTGTTCTTCTCCCCTCTCTGTCTCTGGTGAATCCTCTTACCCTCTCTGCACCTCTGACCTGTACCCCAGTTCTTGTATGCATAAATAAATAAAATATTTAGAAAAAAAGTTAGTAAGACTGAAAGACTGGGATCATTAGCAAGAGATGAGATTCCCTGTAGATGTAGGCCTATAGAGGAGATGATATCTGACTATGGAATGACAGTTATTGTGGAGACAGTGAGGGTATAGAGTAATGAAGATACTGGGATGCAGGAATAGAGGGGCTCTAGTGGGTAGGAGAGAGAAATAAAAGGGGACAGTATGAACCAAACATGAGGTATGGAAAGTAAATAGCTATTTTTGCTTTGAAGTTAGAGTAGTTTTTTTTTTAAGTCATATTTACTGTCTTAGAGGTATAGATTTACACCTCTTCAGTTGTGTTATTTTACCATACCCAACACAAAGCCCCAGTAATCCTCCATTTGGACCCCTTTTCCCCCTTTGCTCTTTCTCCACATTCCCCCTTCTGGTAGCCATAGTCACAGCCCAAAGTGCTCTTAACCCTCTTATTTTTACCCTTCCTCTTTTCCCTCTTACCTTTCCCCTCCCCAAAACTGGTTATTTGGAGGGTGTGAAAGGCAGTGAGAAAGAGATTAAAAACAAGAGCTGGACCTTTCCTGGTGGCCAAAGGATTAAAGTGCAGCACTGCAAGTCTTTCAGTTGGGGTTTGATCCCCAGCCCTAGAGGTGATTCACATGGCACAGCAGACCTCTCCTGTCTCACCTGCTGCACCCCTCAATCTGCCTGTTCTGTTCCCCACTCTGTCTCTGGTGAAGCCTCTCACCGCCCCTGCACCTCTGGTCTGCACCCCAGTTCTGTATGCATAAATAAATAAATAAAATCTTAAAAAACAAGAGTTAAATAGTGACAGATATGGTTGTTATCATAAGTATAACAAAAGAATGAGAAGTTTAGATATGTAAATACTTACAAAATATTGCTAAGTATGTGCAGTTTATTACATGGAAATTATACTTTAGTATGGCTTTCAAAAAAGGTGAGGAAGCATTACCAGTACTATTTCTGAGGGGAGACCTCTCCTGTCTCTCAGGCTGCTCCCCTCAGAGAGTATTTCAATAGATCTGCCTGTTCTGCTCCCTACACTGCTGCTGGTGAATCCTCTTACCCTCCATCCCTACACCTCTGGTCTCCATTCCAGTTCTTATATGGACACATAAATAAAATATTAATAAAAAAAACAGACATTATGAATTAGATTTGTTAGGCTGTACAACTACGTCACCTCTCCAGGCCTCTTTTCTCTTTGTGCTGAATGTTTTCATTAAGTCATCATTTAGCTGGGGGCCTCCTTGGCAGCACATTAAAACCCAGCACTTTGAAACAATCTGAAGTCACGGCAGCACAAATGACATACCTGGCCAGGGAGGTGACCCACATGGCACAGTAGACCTCTCCTGTCTCACCTACTACTCCCCTCAGCAGTGTATTTCAGTTGATCTGCCTGTTCTGCTCCTCACTCTATCTCTGGTGAATTCCCTCCCCTCCCCCCCCCTCGCCCCTGCACCTCACCCTTACCCTATCCCAGTTTTTGTATTCATAAATAAATAAATCTTTTAAAATAATACCATTTAGCAAGAGAGATGGCTGTTAGGGTATCATTTAATAAGGCTAAAAACTAAGCCCCCATTCCTGGCCCAGTAAGAAGGTTCAGGAGGCTTTCATAAAAGGAATTGATGAAATTGCCTTGGGACTAGGCCATAAAACTGATCACTTTGACCATTAATGTGGAAGAAGGGCCAGGAAACATTCTGTGCCAAAAGTCCACGCCTAACACCAAACATCCCAGCAAATAACTGGCCCAAACCACAATAATGAACAGCCCAGGGAAACAGGTTACAAAAGGGAAACTCTAGGAAGGGAAATCCTTTTTTCTGGGCAGACCTCTCCTGTGCTGCTTTGCCCCTGCTCCCTTTGCAAAGTTGTGTCAATAAATCTCCCTTTGCTGTTCTTCACTCTGTCTCTTGTCAATTCTTACCCCTTGACTTCATACCTCACCCTGATATTTCTCCCCATTAAAAAGTCTTACCTAGGTGATTTGGTGATGGGAAGCGCCCAGGGATTAAAACTGAGATGGAAAAAGGCACAAAAATTATGTAAAAGTAAACTATTATATTATGTTTAAAAAAAAATGTCTTACCTAGGACTTAGGATCACAGAAAAAAAATAAGTCCATCAAAATCTTGAAACTTCACTGAGAGTGAAGTTATTAGAGCCAGCAAGCAATAAACCCATCTTCTCACAATCATCTTCCTAAGGGATAGGTCCCTACCACCCTTTTCTATTCAGTCTGACTCTTGAGACATTGACACAATCTGTAACTGCAAATATCACCAACCCTTCCACTAGTTTTGTTTGCTTAAGTGGTCTCAAAGCTGGACTGAAAAAGAAATAAAATGTGATGAAAAATACTCTGGAACAATTCTCAGAATCTGAGACAGCAGTCAGTAAGGTAGCTGGGGAGTCTTCCTGGTGGCACAAGGGGTTAAAGCATAGCACTATGATGCTATCTGCAGCCACTGCAGCATGAATATCTCACCCCCCCAACCTCTGCCTGTACCCCAGTTTTGTATGCATAAATAAATCTTTAAAGTAAAATAAGGTAGCTGGATAAAACCTGTCATTCTTGAATAAGGCCATTCACAGAAAGAATGAGTAATAGTGACTAAGATTCAGGAAGAGACAATCGAGTTATATAAACTCCAAAGCAGTATTTTCAGAGTCTACATAAAGATAATCACAGTTCAGACCCTCCCTGGTGGTACAAAGTGTTAAAACACAGAACTGTGAAGCTATCCATAGCCACTGCAGCATGAGTTCGAATCCTGGGCAGAGAGGTGACCCACAGGGTACAGTAGACCTGTCTTGCCCGCTGCTCCCCTCAGCAGTGTATTTTAGTAAATCTGCCGGTTCTACTTCCCATTCTGTCTCTGGTGAATCCACACCTCTGGCCTGGACCCCAGTTCTTGTATGTATAAAAGAAAAAAAAAATCACAGTTCAAATGTGATCTGCTTATTTAAAGTAAAATAAATTTTTGTAATCAAATACACTGTACCCTGCCTATATTAACTGTATTAACTGAGAGGGAATGATCTGTAGAGTATGGTTAAATGAAAAAACAAAACAGATGACCAGAGATCTAAGGATTACAGTAAGGGGGAAGGGAAGGGAGGACAGAGAAATCAGGGAAGAGAAGAACACAAGGCACTGAGATGATAGATCATTGGTGCTAATGATGGTGGGAGAAGACAGTAACTATAACTGAGGGGAGAAACCAATTGCTGTACAAAAAATGAACAGCGATGTAAGAAAATAAATAGTAGTTCCCCTGCCATTAATTCTGCAGGTGCCCCTTCTTTCACGAAACTTTTCCCTGTGGAAATCAGCAGTGGCAGCTCTCCTACCCATCTGTGCCTATGCAGGAGCCTCTCTTTTTGTCCTCCTTTCTTAATAAACATGTGCTTTTAAAATGTAAAAATAA
>NW_004567107.1:63851803-63874163 GCF_000260355.1 Condylura cristata | reverse complement strand
AAAAAAAAAAACACAAGAAAAATGTATAGTATGCAAGAAAAAGAGTGACCTAACCAGCAAATGTAAGTTTTGAGTCTCCTCCTGGGCAGATCTTTGCATATGAAAATCTTCAGAAAACAATTTAACTATAGGAATTATAAGGGGTGGGCCTACCTGATGGGGCAAGGGATTAAATCTCAGTACTATCAATCAGTGGCCAGCCATTGCAACATGAGTTCAATCCTAGGCCAGGGAGCTAACCCACATGGCCAGCAGCCCTCTCCTGTCTCACATGTATTTCAGTCTATCTGCCTGCTCTGCTTTTCTCTCTGTCTGTCTGTCTGTCTGTCTGTCTGTCTGTCTCATTCTCTTCCCCTCCTCCTCTGGCCTGTTCCCCATTTTCTCTATGCGCACACACACACACACACACACACACACACACACACACACAGAATTATAAGAAACTATAAATACCAGGACAAATTTACCAGTACTTACATAGCCCTTGTTAGTAGTTAATGCTTGGGTTCTAGAGGACTCCAGGAATGCCTGGATTCTAGACAAAGGTCACCAAAGGACAACTCATGAGCCAAATCTAACCCACATCCTGTTTTATACAACCAATTAGCTAATAATAGCTTTTAGATTTTTAATGACTTTTTTAGAAAAATACTATTTTGTGACACCACAAAACTTTTTTTTTTTTTAAGATTTATTTATTTATGCATACAGAACTGAGGTGCAGGCCAGAGGTGCAGCGGCCGTGATAGGATTAACCAGAGATAGAGTAAGAAGCAGAAACAGGTAGACTGACAAAGCACACTGCCAAGGGGAGCAGCCAGCAAGACAGAGAGGTCTGCTGCACCATGTGGATCACCTCTGGCACTGGGGATCAAACTGGCACTGAAGCACTGCGGCTTGCTAGCAGTGCTGTGCTTTAACCTGTTGGGCCACTAGGGAGGGCCACTACAAAACTTTTATGAAATTCACATTTTAGAGTCTATTTAGTACTATTGGAACTCAGCCATCTCTATTCCTCTATGTTGTTCCTGGCTGCTTTTGAGTTAGAGGAACAGAATTGAATATTTGCAAGAGTCCAGATAGCCCACACAGCCTAAAATATTTACTGCCAAAAGTTTGCCAACCCCTGTTTGAGAAGAATCTAACTTAATCTCCTATTTCCTTACTTTTATCATGTGCAAAATGGGAATAAAAATAACTACCTCAAAACCCAAGTATGGGCCTCCCTGGTGGCCTAGGGGCTAAGTCTCAGTGCTATTACCACTATGGCCTGAGTTTTATCTACTGGTCAGGGAGTTAACCCATATATGGTGCAGCAGATCTCTGCTGTCTCAACCATTGCAATATATCCACCTGTTCTGCTTACTACTCTCTCTACTATCCCTCCTCTCATACCCTGACATCCCAGTTCCTCTATGCATAAATGAATAAGTAAATCTTTAAAAAATATAGTTCTATTTTTTAATCCTTACCTTTTTTTACATTCTCCCAAATTCCTTTTATTTTTAAAAAAGATTTATTTATACATGCAAGAATTGGGGTGTGGGCCAGAGGTGTGGTGGGGCAGGTTGAGAGGATTCACCAGACACAGAGTGGGCTGCAGTCAGATCTATGAAATACACTGCTGAGGAGACAGGAGAGGTCTGCCTTGTCATGTGGGTTAGCTCCCTGCCAGGATCTCAACTTATGCTGCAATGGCTGCCAATAACTTCATAGTGCTGAGATTTAACCCCTTGTGCCATCAGGGAGGTCAGGTCCTGGTCTTTTTAATGTTTTAAAATATTTATTTATGCATACAAGAACTAGGGTACAGGCCAGAGGTGGGGAGGGGGGGGTGAGAGGATTCACCATAGGCAGAGTGGGAAACAGGCAGATTGACTGAAGTACACTGCTGAGGGGAGCAGCAGGAGGGTCAGGAGAGGTCTGTCAGGCCATGTGAGTCATCTCCCTGGCTGGGGATCAAACTTGCGCTGCAGTGACTGTGGGCAGCTTCATAGTGTTGTACTTCAACCCCTTGAGCCACCCCGGTGGGCCCTTAAAGTTAATTTTAAATAAAACACCAGTACCTTCTTCACTTAAAAATTTAAACATTATAGGTTATAGTTTCTTTTGACTAGAACTGCCCCCCACCCCAAACCCCTTTTCTCATAACTCAGGGACAATTACCCATCAGCTTTGTGTTATTTCCTTAAAAAATTTTGTTGGGTGGCCCTCCCTGGTGGCGCAGCGGGTTAAAGCACAGCACTGAGAAGCTAAAGCCACTTCCGCATGAGTTCGATTCCTGCCTGCCCCGGAGGTGACCACATGGCGTGGCAGACCTCTCCTGACCCGCCCGCTGCTCCCCTCAGCAGTGTACTTCATCGATCTGCCTATTCTGCTCCCCACTCTGTCTCTGGTGAAGCCTCTCACCACCTTTGAGCCTCTGGCCTGTACCCCAGTTCTGTATGCACAAATAAATAAATCTTTAAAAAAAAAATTTTTGTTGGGTGCACTTTCCATTAAGTCTTTGCCTTTCTAAGTGATTTTTATCCTTGATTCTCCCACACACTTCTATAAAGTAAGAATACAATGAGAAGCCTGATTTGTCCCAACACTATCTGAGCTCAGGCAAAAGGGGAGAGATAAACATCATCTACATATGAATAGTCATAATAAAAAATTCTACTTGTTAAAGTACAGCCTGAGCATTCTTTGATCAATTCCGATGAATAACAAAGGCTTCCCTTGTACTGAGCAGGAGCATTAAGATTTCAATTGTTGTTCTAGGAGTCTTTTAGTAACTAGTGAGCTACTTAGTAATTGGCAAAACCCCCAACATAGTAAATGCTTCTCTTTTCCACCTTACTTAGACACAAAGAGGACATACAAGGTGTGAAAATGACTGGTAATATTGATCGAGGGTTTGCCCTATGCCACACAAATATTTTACATCACAGTCTGGTGCTTTAGCGTTATCACAAAGGAAAACAAGGATGGAGGTTAGAGTGGGCCGGATTCCAAAGTCCGTTAGTCTAATCAGCTCCGCATACTGCCTTTGAGGAGCAAATAAACCTGAGAGCAAATAATTTTAAACTCTAAAGCACTATGTTACAATTACAAACCATTATTTCCTCCTGCTTAATTCCTGGAGTCAGGTCAGATCTTATTCAGCGGAGGGTTATTAATTTCTTAAAACAGAGACAATCCCTGCCTCAAAGGGTTGATTATGATTTAACGACACATGTATGCACATATGCATATACAGTTGCTGAGGCCAGAAATTGTACACCAGAAACCCATAAAAATGCTGTAAACTGTAACCACAACGTAAAGAAAAATGAAAAATGGTGTACAAGCGGCCAATACGAAGTAAACGTTCCAAAAATGTCAGTCTTTTCATGCAGAAGAGACTTGGGAATGCAGAAGTCGATCCCAAGTTCCACAAGCCCGAAGTCGCAAAGCCCTTCATCACTCTGCGGTGGCCCGTCTTGAAGCCTGTTGAGTGCCGTGGGCATCTGGGCTAACCGTTGGGGTTTTCCCGCGCAGGGGGCGGGGCGCAGCGCGAGCCCGGGAAGCCCACACTACACACTAGGACTACACCTCCCAGCAGGAACCGCGCTCTGCTACTTGGAAGGCGCTACCTAACTGGTACTACTCCGAGAAGCCGGCCCTGTCCACTTTCCCTTTCGGCCTTCCCTCGGTAGGAAGTCACGGATGCCCCACCAAGAACCCGCGAGGGAAGGGTACGGCAGTGGGTTCCTTTGCCGTGCAGCATGCTGGGAGCGGTAGTCTTCTAAAGCAACGTCTGGGAGACTGGGCACGCCTTGAGGGTTGGACTGTGTCACGTGAGGCGAGGACGGCATCCACAAGGGAGCTACTTGTAGTGCCTTGTGAGGTCATCACAGCGTGACAACAGCTGCAGTTGTGCGCATTCCTGGATGCGGTGGGTAGAAGTCCCTTGATAGTAGGAGGACTCCCACAAGATCGCCCTTATTTACTCTTTCCCCTTAACACCCTCTTCCTCGGCGCTGTCGGCCCGGCCTGGGTGGGGATATGGGGGAGGCTAAAGGAAGCGACGCGGTCTTTGGGCGGGCTGAAGAGCCGCGCGCTAGTTACGTGTCGTGGCTCCGCCTCTACCCGTGACGCGATTGTCACGTGACGGACCGGACCGCCTCTGCCGCCGCCGCCGCTTTGTAAGAGGCACATTGGCAGGTAACGAGCGGCGGCGGCGGCGGCGGCGGGTCCCGGCTCCAGCGAGAACAGCAGCGGTAATTGGCTCTCTGTCTCTCTTTCCTTGTCCCAGGATCTTGAACTCTGCACTGTGCGTTTACTAGTGGTGGGTTCAACTCGTCTTTTCTCTTACTGGCTTCACACTGCCTCAGTGCCCACCCGTGAGGACCGGGCCGAGCTTTCCTCGCCGGCTTCACGCTTCTTCAGTATGCCCAGGCCTGGGCGCTCTATTTCCTTTCCGCGGCGGGCAGTCCTGAGCTCACTATCCAGTCCTAGGGGGCCTGACCCCACCCAGACCCTGGGGGAGCCTTCCCCTCCCCCCTTCGGTTGCTGCCCTGGAGGGTGTGGTTTTCTCTCCCACCTCTGTCCCTCCCTGTGTGTCCGCCGGATCTCCCGCGCCACGCTGTCGTTCACCATCCCCACCACCTTTCCGCTTTCGCGCCTGTCGCTAGTCGTGGCAGTGGACCTCTCAGATCCTAACTTCTGCGCTCTCTACCCTTTCCCAGTTTACTCAGAGGCATAGTTCAATTCTGTCTGACCCTTTTCACTCAGGAAGGCTTTGGTCTGATTCTTGGGGGACGCAATTTTCCTCCTCAACTCTGGTTGTATCAGTTTGTACTTTTCTTAAATGTAGGTTTGGGAGCGCTTTGAAAAGAAAGCGTTCTGTTACATACAGTGCATGTTGAGAGTGTTATTCTTTCCTTAATGTATTCTGGTTTTTTGGCCTCCGAATCACTTTCCCACTTGGCTTTCCTGACTTTTCACACCTGAGTTTTCCATCTACTTAGTTGCCCAGGCAGCTTAAGGACCTCTATAGTCTCCTATCCTTGTTCTCTGTTGGAGTTTGTCCCATCACTATTTTTGTTATTTCCTGTCTGACATAACTATAGTTTAACACGACTTCTGTGGGTATTGGTTAAGTGTATATCCAAAGTGTATGGGCTTGGCAGTATTTAGGCTTACTGTCTTTCTTCAGCATCTTGTTTCCTAACAGTTGAAAGCATTAAGGTTTTCATATGGTATTCAGAGATCATCTTTTACTTAACGGTTATATAATTAACTTATCGGATGAACCCTTTTGAAAATTTTCTTACATTATGATAGCACATGAAATACTTATGCATAGAGAACTGGGGCCAGAGTTGCAGTGTGTGTGTGTGTGTGTGTGTGTGTGTGTGTGTGTGTGTGTGTGTAAACCAGACGATTGAGGGGAGTAGTGGGCAGGACAGGAGAGCTCTGCTTTGCCATGTGGGTCATCCCCTCTGGACTGGATGGAATTCGTGTTGCAGTGGCTACCATAGCTTCATTGTGCTGTGCTTTAACCCCTTGCTCCACCAGTGAGGGCCCTGTGATAACACTTTAAATCATGGGTGTGTGTCTCACTTTTTGCCATGAATTGTGCATTGCTAGTTTCTAGAGTCAATTTGTCTGATAACGCTGGAATGTGAACATAGCTCCTAACCTCTCCTTTGTCTCCGCCATTGGATTAGGATAGCCTTATCCGCAGGGAAGGGCATAAATTCCACACCAGTATCCCTTACCTGCTTGTGGGGGCTCCTGGGCTTGAATTATCCTCCCATTGATGGTACTGTTTTATCACTAGGCAGAAGTGATTAATTTCCCACCCTTCTCTTCTGCTTGTTCCAGTATGTACCTCCTGATTTTTCTGTTGTATGGCTTTCCCCAACTGCTATTTTCCTATAGCACTTATTTCCCCAGTTTGCTTCCTTGTAACCTCGGAGTTCAATAGTTTGTTGTAAAGATTCTTTTTTGCTTTTGCTATGGTTGAGTTGTAGCTGGAAGTGGTGGCATGGGAATGAGGCCATGGGAAAGGGTTGTGGTAATTGCCCCTTCTGCCTGTTTCCTGCTGCTCTGGTTTCCTTTGGCTTCTCTCTTTAAATGTGGGCTGGACCAGAAGTAGTCACAGGTAGCTGCCTTTAGAACAAGGCTGGAACAACAATAACACTTCTGCTTCCCTTTCCTGGTTACTGGTGCAGCCTGTGCAGTGTCTCTTGGTATTAGGTTTGAGTGACTTTTATTGTTTGGGAAGAACTGGTAGGACATGAGGAAGAATGGATTTTCAGTGTGCCCTATTATTTTGATGAACTGGTCACTATCTAAAGTAGGGACCCTACTCTTCCACCTCCCCCCCCCCCACCAAGTATAAACTATTTCTGTAGAAAGTATAAACCAATCTTGAAGGCTTCAACTGTTCTTAAAAGCCTTTATATTAAATCAAGTTTTAGTTTTGGAATGTTGATTCCCTAACACTCTTTATTCCCTTAAGTGACATAACTTTAAGGATTTATATATAAGTGTGTATGTATATATATATTTGTATATATATATATACATGTGTATATATATATGAATTTATATAATATATATAAATTTGGTAGAGGCCATGTATTATAAAGCTTTCTGTTTACTTAAAAGATGTAATCTGCATAAATTCACAAATTGAAGCTCCTCTCCTTTTAAACAGCTTTATTTTGTTTATTTCTCCTTGTTAGGTAATCTGTCAGCAGATTATCAGTTTGCTCTTAGTTGATCATTTGAGCAAATGAAGTGTTTGAAAGTTAAGTGTTAGTGCATCGTGGTGTAGTCTGGTGAGGTAGTGGGTCTTTGATAGATCTTACAAGTAGCTGTTTTCTTTTTTCTTGCCAAAAAGGAGAGTGGAAGTGTAACTTGAAGGAAGGCAAAGTGATCCAACTCTCAAATGTCTAGGAATGGAATTCTTAAAAAAAAAAAAAGTACAAGAACCACTAATTAGAATGCAAATTGTTTATGTGAACATCTACTCTTATTTTTTTTTTTGAGTTTCCTTGACAGTTTTTCAAAGATGCTGCATGTTCTGTACTTTTTAAAGAAAGTAAATTAGTATTGAAATTTCTTGGCATAAGTTTTGAAGACTTAAGTTTGTGAGTTTTACTAGTTTCAGTGTTTAGTTAACTGAATTGAACTCATCATACCTGAGTTATGAGCACACTTGAATTGGAACTTGGTTGATTTGGAATTAATTTATGAAATGGGACATGGATTACAGACTAGGTGTTTCACATCACACTAGAAAGTAGTCTTTTTCTTTTAAGAGTTAGGAGTGTGTCCCTGATTTTTCTTCATTTGGATCTATAAAGTTAAAATACACATTTGCTTGTGTCTAAAGCTTTGAAGTTGTTATGAGAATATTTTCAAAGATTTATAGAAGAGAATTTCATTTGCTTTTAGGCCTTTGTTTCTTGCTACTAGGACAGTGTCATTTTTTTAAAAAAGATTATCTGTATTCATGCATACAAGAACTGGGGTACAGGCCAGAGGTATGAGGGTGTGAGGTTTACCAGTGACAGGGGTGTAGAACAGGCAGAGCCACTGAAATACACTGCGGAGGGGAGCAGCAGGCTGCATGGGAGAGCTTTGCTGCGCAGTGTGGCTTAGCTGCCTGGCTGGGGATGGAACTTGTGCTGTAGTGGCTGCTGATAACTTCCTAGTGCTGAGACTTAACCCCTTGTGTCACCGGGGAGGCCCAGCACAGTGTTATCTTTATTAACTTTTTTTTGAAGATGTAAGGTGGGGTGGGGGTCGGGGGTGTGTGTGGTAAGAGGATTCGCCAGAGGCAGAGTGGGGAATAGAACAGATGGATTGACTGAAATACACTACTGAGTGGAGCAGTGGTGAAACGAGAGATCAGCTGCATCATTTGGGTCACCTCCTTGGCCAGGGTTCAAACTGTGCTACAGTGGCCATCATAGCTTCACAGTGCTGCACTTTTAACCCCTGGCACTACCAGGGAGGCCCCTTATTAACTGTTCTTTTTTTTTTTTTTTAAAGATTTATTTATTCATACAGAACTGGGGTACAGGCCAGAGATGCGGAGGGTGAGTGGATTCACCAGAGATAGAGTGGGGAGCAGAACAGGCAGATGATCAAAGTACACTGCTGAGGGGAGCAGCGGGCGGGTCAGGAGAGGTCTGCCATACCATGTGGATCTCCTCAGGGCAGGTGGGGATGGGGATCGAACTCATGTGGAAGTAGCTTAAGCTTCTTAGTGCTGTGCTTTAACCCGCTGGGCCACCAGGGAGGGCCCCGTTTTTTTTAATTGCCACATAGGAATTTTCTTATTTAAACTTCTACTGTAGAAATGTAATGTGGTAATAGTTTGTACTTCCTATTTACTCAATTTTTTTTACATGTATTCTCAATAGTATCATTTGATACTCTATCTATAAAGACTTTTAGAAGAAGCTGAGTTGTTTCTTGTTAATGGTATTTTTCTCTTTCTGCATGCCTTTTTCAATTCCCTTCTTCCTTTTCTTTCTTTTTGTTTCTTTCTCTCTTTTCTGCCTTTTCCAGTCCTTAGACCCCCATATAAAAAAAGATCTAAAATTTGACGCATTCTCAACTGAAGAGGTTGTAAATCTTCTGACTCTACCTGACAAAAATGCATGGCAAGCAGGTGAAAACCTAAAATATATGCAGTTTCATGGGCTTTGGCAAGGTGTGTCATGCTATCTGTATTGTGTGTGTTTACCCAGTTGGAATATACTCTGAAGAGTGGGATTTTTCATTTGTTTAGTGTTTGCATTGTCAAATCATTAAACAAGAGAATATATGAGCTTTAAAAAAAAGATGTGAGTCTAACTGAAGTAGGGTCTAGGAGAACTAAAGACTGACTTTCGGATTGAGTCAGTCAGAGGTGTGAGGGGTGAGAGTGGGGAGCAGAGCAGAACAGATTGAAATACACTGCTGAGGGGAGCAGGGGTGAGACAGGGGAGGTCTGCTGGGCCAGGGGCATTGGCTCCCTTGCTGGGGATTGAACTCATGCCACAGTGGCTGGTGAGTTACGCTGTGCCACCAGGGAGGGCCTGACAAATTTTTTTTTAAAGATTTATTTATGCGTACAAGAACTGAGGTACAGGTTACTTTTGAAATTTCTTGTGATTAGCAGTGTTAAGGTAGTGGTAGAAAAATGTTGAATGAATGAATACTACACAACAATCTAGGTGGTGGTTATAGGAATAAAAATTTGTTAGTAAAAACAGCCTGTTGTTATTTTATTACCACAGAAGCTTTCTTTTTTATATATATATAATAGTTTATTTTTACATAATTTTGTGCATTTTTCCACCTCAGTTGCAATCCCCTTGGGCTTCCCATAGTTTTCATTTTTTTAAAAGATGATTTGAGGTATTGATAGTTAATAAAGTTTATTTTCTTCTTTTTTAACGATTTATTTTTATTTATGCATGGAAGAACTAGAGTGTAGGCCAGAGGTATGGGGGGTGGATGAGAGGATTCACTGGAGACAGTGTGGGGCAGAACAAGCACATTTACTGAAATATGCTTCTAAGGGGAGCAGTGGGTGAGACAGGCAAGATCTACTGTGCCATGTGGGTTAGCTGCATGTTGGGGAGGTAAATATGTTGAATTAAACAATCAACGTGAAAGAAAGGTCAGTGTGCATTAATGCCATAATTGCTACAGGCCTCCCTGGTGGCAAGGGTTTAAGTCTCAGCCCTTGAAGCTATCGGCAGTCACTGTAGCACAAGTTCAGTCTCCCCCTACACCTCTGGTCTATACCACAGTTCTTCAACGAAAAAATAAATACAAAATATATATTTTAAGATTTATTTGTTTATGTTTATAAGAGCTGGGGTACAGGCCCGAGTTGTGAGAGTGAGAGGATTCACTAGAGACAGTGGGGAGCAGAATGGCCAGATTGAATAAACAACATTGCTGAGCGGAGAAGTGGGCAGGCAAGCAGGAGTGGTCTGCTGTGTTCTGTAAATCACCTCCCTGGCTGGGGGTCTAATTCGTGTTGCAGTGGCTGCAAATAGCTTCATAGTATTGTGCTGTAACCTCTTGTCTCACCAGGTATGCCCGTGAAAATAAATAAAATCTTTTCAAAAATATTTATATATATATTTGTTTATGCATACAGAACTGGGATACAGGCCAGAGGTACAGGGGTGGTGAGAGGATTCACCAGAGACAGTGGGGAGCAGAGCAGGCCGACTGAAAAGTACACTGCTGAGGGGAGCAGTGGGTGGGTCAGGAGAGGTTTGCCATGTGGATGACCTCCAGGGTGGGGATCCAGCTCATGCCCTGTGGGGATAGAACTCATGCTGAAGTGGCTTTAGCTTCTTAGTGCTGTGCTTTAACCTGCTGTACCACCACGGAGGGTCCAAAATAAATAAAATCTTTAAAAAAAATTATGGTAGCTATTAGGAGTTAGGCTAAGTGTTTAAGGTACAGTAACTTGTTTGGTCTTGCTCTCAGTAAAGTACTTGGTCAAGGTTACCTAATCTAGTAATTTGTGGAATCTGGGTCTGTTTGACTTCCAAACCTATGTTTGTAATCACAGTACAGTAGTACAGTAGTACTTTACCTATTTGAAATACTGCTCTCTGGGAATACGGCCAAGTGCTAGCTGATAAGTCAAACAATGTCCACATTTGTGGTGTATAAGGTTGGGGTTTTTACTGAGTGAAGAATGAAGGATGGATATGCATGTGGGGGTCCTTGGACATCTGTACCTTGTTCTTCTAGAACCATGTCACATTTGCTTATTTTATATGCATTTTTTTTAAGATTTATTTATGCATGTAAGAGCTGGGGTACAGGCCAGAAGTGAGTGGGTGAGAGGATATATCAGAGATAGAGTGGGGAGCAGAACAGGCAGATTGAAATACCCTGCTGAGGGGAGCATTGAGTAAGACAGGAGAAGTCTCCTGTGCCATGTAAGTCACTACCCTGGCTGGGAACTCATGTTGCAGTGGCTGGCTATAGCTTCTTAGTGCTATGTTTTAACCCCTTGTGTCACCAGGGAGAGGCCTCTGCTGGGGTTTTGTATGTCAGAAGTTTGGCTGGGTTTTTCTGTACTTAAAAAGGAAAGAAAATAACACCTGTTGTTGGTTTAGCTTTCATTCTTTAACAGCTATTCTAATTAGTTTGGTGAGCTAGTCTCTTAATTCCTCTGTCAGATTAGATGAATCCTTTGAGGTGGTCAGGGACTTCACATTGATAAGTGGGGCCGTCCCTGGTGGCGCAGCAGGTTGGAGCTTTGCATGGTGAAGCCAAGATAAATTGTGGCCACTTCAGTGCAAGTTTGATTCCTGGAGGTGACCTACATGGTGCAGCAGACCTCTCCTGTCTTGCCCGCTGCTCCCCTCTGTCTGTTCTGCATCCTGCTGTTTCTGGTGATTCCTCTTGCCGCCCCTGCACCTCTGGCCTGTACCCCAGTTCTTCATGCAAAAATAAATAAAATCTTAAAAAAAAATTCAGAAATGGCAATTGATAGCACACAGTAAGAAGAGAGACAGAGGAAGGCTGTAAAATTACTTCTAAGAACCCAAGTTATGGCTACGTAGGGCTGTTTAGGTATATGCCACAGTTACAGACTTTGAGTAGAAAGTAAATTGCCCTTCACATTTAGGGACAGAATGAGAAGCTGGGGAGTGAGTTCAGAATGTAGTTATAAAGATGTGCCTGTAGGAGGGGGAGGCAAAAGATACAGGTGCAGTTGGGAAGAATGATAAGAATTAGATATCAGGAAGAACAGTTTGTATTATTTAGGAGTTGATGAATAGAAGTTTATGGCTTTTAGCAGTGTTGTAAATAAACAGTTCACTTGGGCATCAGTTTCATAACAAAGGTAGTTTAGACAGGTAAATAAGGTTTGAAGTTTAAGTGATGTAGAGAGGAGGCGGTCACTCATACGGTATGATAAAAGGTATTTTATTATTTTGACACAAGTATCTACAAGGGCTACTTCCAAAAAAAAGCTTATTCTTGGAAGACAAAGAGGAGGCTTCAGTATAAGCAATTACCCTTAATTCAGGTAACTACTAAGTTACTGGCATAGAGTATGTAAAGGAAGGCATAGATACAACTGTACAATCTTTTATGACTTAATGGGGTGAGGAAGAAATGGTCATATTAAGGGAATGGCTTAAAGGTTTTGAACTCTGGGACACTTAAAATAGTTTGAAATTCCTTAAATAAAGTGTTTTTAGATAAATTATGTTATAGGTGTTAGCTATCTAGTAGGTATTTGGATGTGGGTTGAATTCTCTATAGAGGTACAAGGTATTTTGTTTTCCTTTGAGGTTGTAGGTAATTATTGATGCCAGGAGAGCATAAAATTTCTGTAGGGAGGTCTCTCTTATGGCCTAGTGGTTAAATCTTAGTGCTACTACTACAAAGGCACAGCGGAGTGAGTTCAACGTTGGCCAGGGAGCTAACCCACATGGCACACAGCATACTTATGTCTTTCCCACTGCTGCTTTTAGTGTATTTTAGTGGATCTGCCTGTTCTGTTCTCCACTCTGTATTTAGTGAGTACTTTCACCCCCTCACACCTTTGCCTTAAAAACCCCAGTTTTTCTGTGCAAAAACAGACAAAATCTTACAATAAAAGAATAATTCTTGAAAAAAAATTTCTATAGAAAGAGAATATGCTCAAAAGTTGAACAGTTTCACAACTTTTGGGGTGGGAGAAGACTGTGGTACTGCTGAGGATTTGAGCTCAAAAGAGAACCAGTGTATGAGAGACAAAGATAAGAAATGTGTTGACTCCCAGAGGCAGGTCAGTGAATAAGAACAGAAGACAAATTTGACAATTAGGAGGAAGTTGTTGATTACCCAGGAATGACATTTTTTCTGTTGGAGTGATGGGATGATGGAAACCATATTGAAAATTAAGGAGATGTTTAATTAGGAATGGGGGCTGTGAATGTATCCTTGAGAAATAGAGCTGAAGTAGTCATTGCTTACAAGATAGGACATGCAATTTTTAGGAGTGCTTGGAAGGTAATTTAAGTAAACCTTTATTTTTATGATTAATTTAGAGGTAGAGAAGAATTGAACAGGATTTTGTGCACATTTGAGAAGGTAAACAATGGAATGTTCTCTCACTTGTAGTGATAAATTTCCTTTTAAGGAATTTTATATTTAGTATTTAATGAAAACAGCCTGGCTCATAAGTGACAGGTGTGTTAATGTTTAAATAAATTTGACTGTTTTGATAGATACTTTCTTTAGGTAACCAATTTTTTTTATAAAGATTTATTTATTTGCGCATACAGAACTGGGGTACAGGCCAGAGGCTCAGGGGTGGCGAGAGGTTTCACCAGAGACAGAGTGGGGAACAGAACAGGCAGATCGACGAAGAACACTGCTGAGGGGAGCAGTGGGCGGGTCCGGAGAGGTCTGCTGCGCCATGTGGTCACCTCCAGGGCAGGCGGGAATCGAACTCATGCCGAAGTGGCTTTAGATTCTCAGTGCTGTGCTTTAACCTGCCAGGGAGGGCCCCAATCTGTTTTTTTAATTAAAGCCAAACCTGTAGTCCTCGGTCATGAAGAGAAATCCTTTAATAAGATATTTTAGTAAGTTTGGGGATATTAGTTTTGAATATAATCTAAGTACAGGATTCTTAACACCTTTTTAGGTTTTGTGAAATGTTATATAGTGTAGACCTTTTTTTTTTTTGAGAGAAAGAAATTACTATAAAGCGTTTAGCCTGGGGAGCAGCCCTTATGCCCATCTGTGCCTATGCAGTGCTCCTTTTCACTAACTCTGTCCCTCTGCAGGGCAGCAGCTTTCTGTAACATGCGGGGGGCTTCTCTACACTGACCTCCTTCAGTAGAGGCAGCTCTCCTCAAGGCTGCCCCCTGTGACCATGCAGACTTCTCTCTTAGCAAACTTAGCCCTTTGGGGCAGCATGTTCTGCCTGCTTGTGTTTATGCAAGTGTCCTTTATTTTTTGGTCCTAATAAACCTACTCTTTAAATATTTAAAAAAAAAAGTTTAGTCTGGACATGAATAATGAGGGACTTTCAAGGGACAGGAGAGTAAAGACTCCTAAGGTAGTCTTATTTTTTTGGCCCATTGAAGTATTTTATTTGCACATATGTTTTACATCCCTAGAAAAAGAATCCCGGGATTTTCCCTCCTGTTGTTTCCCTGGTTTTTTGTTTCTTCATAGTCCATGATGCCAGCTGAGGTTGTCAGTACAATGAAACCAAGCTGATGGGGTGGAAGTAGAGTATTCTGCCATTTTGAGTTGCCCATCAAACCTGGGGCTGATCACTCCACACTTGCTTAACCTGCCTGTGAGGTTCACCATAATTTTCCCAGCTCTGTGATCATCAGTGATTTCAAATTCGCCAGTGTCACCATGCTCATCACAGTTAGAAACCGGTTGATAACTTTGGAGCATGGTCTAATGAAAACCTTTTCGGCATTGTTAATGGTCTTGAGAGCATCAGCCAGGACATTCATACGCACCATTAGGGCGGCATGGAAGGATGGTGGAAAGAGCATAAGACAGTCTTAACGCTCAAGTTTTGGGTGTAAAAGAGGGTTTTGAGTAATGAAATTAGCAGGATAGGAGCGGGATGTATGAAAACAGCTATAGGCAATTAAATACTTTCCCTCCCTGACCTTAGATAACCTAAAGAAAAATGTGATTGTACCAAATACTTTTTGAATATGCTGTAATATTCAAGCATTTTATCAGTATACATCTTTTCTGTGGACAGATTATATACACAGCAGCAATAACATGTGATTTCTCTGCTAGCCTCTCCTGGGTGTGGTGTGTTCAACCTTGTCCACCAGCTGTAGCTGTTTGAGGCTTGACCCTGCCCTCAACAGCTGTGGAGAATAAAAGTATCAACTTGCTCAGCCCCTGGTGGCCAGGGCATAAGCAATTGAGCTGCATGGAATCGAAGCTCATAGTTGAATTTCTTGGCACTGTAACTGCCTTTGCTGGGTATGTAGACTTTCTCTTGCATGGTTGCTTTGCAGTCAGGATTACTAATCTAAACCAGTGCTAGTGCCTGTAACACAGTTAAATGAATTTCCACTGCAGAAAAAATAGTTGTGAGAATCTTAATTTTTATTTTCAATTAAAAAAAGCAAGAGTACAGATTGGACATTAAACAAAAATAATAGAAGAAAAATAAACCTAACATTAAACAAAAATAATAGAAGAAAATAAACCTAACCCAAACATTGCATTATAACCCAAGAACACACCTATTGGTATCTGAAAGACTGAGTAGCTAGATGAGATTTTGCTCCAGAATCAGATTTTTCTTTCATCAGGTATGGGCTATGCAGGTGATGCCAACAGTGTCTGTGCTGTCTTAATGAAGAGGAAACTGAGTTGGGGGTCTATTGTATGTTTATTATATAATCTAACACTTACCCTTGCAGGAAAGTATAGTGGTTAAGAGCACAGACTGTGGTGATAGAAGGTGCTTGGGCTTGAACCACTTGCTAGTTGTGAATCTGTCTTGGATGTCTCTGTAAAGAAAGAGTAATTGTTGTTGTAAGTAACTCATTTGGGGGAAAGTTATTGACTTAATGATACTTAGAGCTCTTCACCGATGTCGGGTACCTAGCAAGCAGTATGTATTTACTATTTATTATTGCCATTCTTTATTGTTTTTAGGTTTTTGGTAATGAATGAAGGAAGGAACCTGTGCCATCCAAAATCAGTATGTTAGTTTTCAGCACCTCAGAGCATTTGTGATGGAGGCTCATGAACACAAACTAGATTTTTAGTGATTGCATTCTTAGCTGGTTAAATGATTCATGTTGTCTGGATTATATTTTGTTTGACTAGAGACATTCATTTTGCTTTTTCTGGAATTTAAATTTATTTGATTACCTACTCTGCTTTGTGTGAAACTCTTGGTTTTAGAAGTATCTTCTAACACTGATACTTTGATACTATTTTGAATCCCTTAGGGTTTTGACAATCTTCACATTTCTAAGACTGTTATCAGCAAGTGTTTTGCAACTTTTCAGAATGATCAAATGTGTGCTTGTTTTTCCTTTAGGGTATAAGTATTACATGGCTTTTAAATAGTTACCCAACTGTCTTTTTTTAATGCCTTGATATTAGAGTCCTCTTGTGATGAATTTGTGATATTTGCTTATGTACGCATCCAAAGTGCAGATGGCTGTTAACAGCCATTTTCAATCTGTTCAAAACTCTGGAATTAACTTGAAAACACAGCTGTTTCAGTGAGGTGCCTTATCTTCAAAAGAGTCCTTGAAAAAAAAAAAGCAGTTAATACAGCATTTTCTAAAAATTTGCCTTTACAGAGAAAGTCTTTGTAGTTTAATCAAGTTGGTTTATTTTCCTTCTAATACTAGTAATTTAGACCATTTTTGCACTTTAGATAACCTAGGAAGCTTTATATAATAGCTGCTGATTGTTTTTAAAGAGGTTAAAAACATAGCAGTTCTTAGTTGTGTTAAAATCTTTCACATTTAATTTACTTTGAATGAGCTGAGGTAATTATGAGTTTAAAGATTTGATTGGATAGGGCATCCCTGGTGAAGGCAGGGGTTAGTTTCAGCACTATTAAGCTGTCATCCCTGGCCAGGGAGCTGACCCATATGGTGTAGGACCTCTCCTGCCTCTCCCACTGCTCCCCTCTCAGTGTATCTCAATAGATCTGCCTGTTCTGCTCCCCACTCTGTCTCTGGTGAGTTCTCTCACTGCCTGCACCTGTGGCCTACATCCCAGTTAAATAAAATTAAATCTTTTTGGTTGGATAGATTAAAATCATTAGTAGGTCAAGAACCTTTGGTATGTATGTTAAGTTTCTACTTGGTTATTTTTAGAATCTCTTGCTCTTGTCTGTTTCTATTCTAAGAATTCACTTGCAACTCTTGGGGGAAGAGAGTAATAGAAGGGATGGAACACAAGTGTAAACCGAATCCTATAGTCTGGCAACTGGGTACTTGTTGCAGAAGCATTTCTGTTTACTATACTTGTAATTCTGTTTTCAGAAAAAAGGGCACAGAACTTTCCATATGACAGTTAAAGATGTAGTTTCCATTCTGTATTTATTTTTGTTAATCTTAAAGATTTTGGTGAATTATGTTTTTGCCTTGATTTGTGAATTCACACTTTCCAGAGATTTAATGTAAAGTAATGCAAGAGAATTTTTTGTTGAATCAAACTTCCTGTTAATTTTATATATTTTATTTTCTAAGCTGTTTTTTCCAGTATATTCCTGGCCTCCCTTACTCTGCAAATTTCCAGTTTTACCTCTGAAAGTTTTTGCTGGACATCTTGAGCATTAATGGGAAGGAATTCAGCTATTTGTTCATTTAAGAGTTAGTGTAAAACATCATACTGACAGAAAACCTAGTCTGGATTTAAGTAAGCATCCTTAGAAGTGTGTTGTAGGGGCCTTCCCTGTGGTGCAGGGGTTAGGTCTTTGTACTTTGAAGCTATCATGAAGCTATCAGCCGCCACTCTAGCATGAGTTCGATCCCCTAGCTTCCTGGCCAGGGAGGTGACCCCCACACACGGTGTAGCAGACCTGTCTCGCCTGCTGCTCCCCTCATCAGTATATTTCAATACATCTGCCTGTTCTGCTCCCCATCTCAGTCTCACGTGCATCACTCAAATAACCCTCCTGTGCCCCCTCCCCCGTACCACCTCTGGCCTATACCCCTGCTCTTGTATATATAAATAACACAATAAATCTTTTAAGAAAAAGAATCTGTAACACAGAGCAGTAAACCTTAATGAAGAGAAAAATGCTTATTTCCAAATAATAGTATTGAAATTTAAGTAAGCAATGTACTTTTCATATTTAACAAATAAATTACTGTGACTTAGCTATGGAAATAAGGTCATTGATGCTTGGGATGGAGATATAAAGTCTTAATGTTTACACGAAGGCAGTGAATGGGTAAAATTTTACTAGTTTGAAATGTAAAGTTTGTGGATTTCCACTTTGACCAGTGAGGATTTAGTACATTGAATAAGAATGTTTGGCTATATTATAGTAAGATTAAGAGTGTTTATTGTAATGCAAAAAGTTCAGTAGTAGCTTCATTCACTTTAGTTGAATTTTATTTCAGTTTAGTTGAAAATCTGTACCTACATATTGTCATCACCAGGTGGCACTCCTGCAAAAAATTCTCATTTTGTTATATTTACTATACCCAAATTATTTCTGTTAAATGGGGGTATTGATGAATAAATAGTTCAAAAGATGAGTGAGAAGTGGATCACATAATTCAATAAAAAAACAACTGGAAATCTGTAAGTAATCTACAAATTTTTTTTTAAAAAAGTAGTTCCCTAAAAATACCACTCAACTAGATCTTTAGAATTTGAATATTAGTACTAAAGGTGGTTTTAGAAATAATCAGATAACCCCTTTAGTTCAGAAATACTATAGTTTTTTTTACATTTTGTATACTTCACAGTTTTAAAAAGGTATATTTGTTCATATATATATATGTGTATATATGTATGTATTGAGGTGAAACACTGATCTCTGATCATGGCAAAACAGTTAACCTTGTTCTATATAAAATAACCAAAAATAAAAAGCCCAAGCCAACAAAACTTCAAAATTGTTAATCTCAAAGAGGATACAGTTGTATACTCTTAGTGACTGAGATGCGGGTTGAAATACAGCAACAAGTCATGCATACTGGACATGTGAGATTCTGGTTAATTTATTAGCTTTTTACTATTATATAGTATGTAAGTTATTATGCCTTTATCTATAGTACCATTCCAGTTAACAAAGGACCTACTGAGAAAATAAGTTCTAGGACAACTAACTGAGAAGTTTGTCATACTTTTTTTTTTAGCTAAAGTACATTTTGGAGCCTCCTGGTTGCGCAAGGGGTTAAAGCACAGCACTAGGAAGATATCCCCAGCACAGCACCTTGAGTATGACCCCTGGCCAGGATCATACTCTTCTGTCATTCCTCAATGAATTTAGGAGCACTGGTGTTCACTTGGCTGACACTGAATGTCCACTTAAGGCACTTCCAGTTCGGAAGGTTGAATATGGCCATGGAGGGGGCCACAAAAGCAAATGTCCAGGGAGGTGGCTCACACGGTGCAGCAGACCTCTCTGGTCCTGCCCTTGCTCCCCTCCACAGTGTATTTCAGTCAGTCTACCTGTTCTGCTCCCCATTTTGTCTCTCTGGTACATACTCTCACCTTCTGCACCTCTGGCTTACACCTCAGTTTTTGTATGCATAAATAAATAAATTTTAAAAAAACACACAGGTCCAAAAGACATCTAGAAATAATAGTGTAATATAATCTCATTAATCTGAGATACGTAAGATTTGTAAACAGGGAAATGTTGTTTCACATTATGTGGATGCTTGCTTTGAAGTGTCTATAGCTGATTGTTCTAGAAAACAGAATTTCGTTTGTTCTTTTTGGAATCATTGGCTCTGCTATGATTTGCGTTTTTAATTAGGTTGGTTTTAATTTCTGAAAGTTAGCAACTTCCATAGCATGCTTTGCAACACATTTATCAAATGTTGTGTGTTGGCAGGGACTGGAACAAAATACTAGCTTGATGTTAAGATTATAAAGGAAGTTAAATATAGGAGAAGTAAATAATGAGTAAAAAGATAAATTGCATTTAAGGACTATAAAATTGATAGGAAGGTTAACACAAAATACTATGAAATAGCCATAGAACTCTGTAGCCTGTTTTGTCGGAGACCAGCTCCAACTTTTGAGGTGTCTGGAGGCAACACAGGCAGGACCCTAAGATTGGACTGCGTCGGCGTGCGGAGATTCCAAGAGGGGGAGAGGAGCGGGCGCGAGGAAGACACGGGAGTCGGAGTTGGGTGCAAATCTTCTTGCTCTGCCTTCAGCAGAGGTTTATTTTATACATTTCAAGCAGGCAGTAGCATAAGAAAGGGGTTGAGATCACAATCACCTTTTTTCTAAGAATGGTTTGGGGTCGTTTGATCTTTACTTGAGATTATAACATTCAAAAATCAAGGTTAAAGAACAGGTACATAGGTGCTCAAAGTTTAAGACTAATATTACTATAGTGAAGATAGATAAGAATAAAGTCCTTTAAACTTTATTTGTTATTTGATTGTTTTTTCTACCTGAGACATCTTGGGAGGCAGGAAGAGGAAATTTCTTGCTAATCAAGTTCTTTGAAGAAACTTGCTAAAAGGTTTTAAGTGAGTTTCCTTGAGGTCCAGACAGTAGAAAGTGTAATTTGCTCTGAATAGGAGACATAGGTGAATTTCCTTATCTAGAGACTAGATAGTAGAATCCTGGAAGACTAGCCAGAAAGACTTTTGTGGATTGCTTTGAAGTGTAGCAGGTAAAAAACTTGACTAGCTCTAAAACAGGCAACCTGGATGAATTTCCATATCTAAAGCCAGACAGTAGGAAGTTTGAGTAATTCTGTAGAAGCTGAATAGGAGGCTAGGTGAGATAGTAGAATAAGATTTGGGTTTTCCTCCATCTGCAGTGAGAGACTTTGCAGAAATAGCCCTTTTGCTTTTATTGATCAGCCAGTTGTTAAGTCACTTTTGACTTAAGAGGAATTTCTCACCCTGGTGCAGTGCTTGCTTGTCAGGGCAGGCAGGCCTTATGCAGTTGAGGCAATCCAATTGTAGGCTGAAAGTTGCTCAGAATATTTTGATATTACGATTATACAAAAAAGGGAGGTCATAATATAAGTTAGCATGGAAAGTCTGATCTTTCAGAGCTTTTCCTGAGCTACCCGGATTCTGTCAGACGATAGCTGTCGCATAGCTTGTGTCACTGCTTAAAAATATTTTGTATGTTTCTTGAGTGTTAATTAGTGAAATTATAGGATAATCTATTTTTTTAAAGTTTCATTTATTTATGCATACAAAACTGGGGTATAGGCCAGATGTGCAGGGTTGGGGGTGGTAAGAGGATTCACCAGAGACAGTGGAGAGCAGAACAGGTGAATTGACTAAAATACAGTGGAGAGCAGAACAGGTGGATTGACTAAAATACACTGCTTAGGGGAGCAGTGGGGAAGACAGGAGAAGTCTGCTTCACCACGTACTCCCAGCTGTTTATCCTTTCCTTCACTATCTTTTCTTAGGGTGATGTGTCTTTAAAGATGTTACTGAGATATGTATGCCATGTAGTATATTTTCTTTACATTTTATGGTTTCAGATCTTAATGTCTAGTTCTTTACTCCATTTTGAGTTGGTTTTTGTTCATAGTGAGAGGTAGTAATCTAGCTTCATTTTTTGTAGGTAGCAGCCCAATTTTTCCAGCTCTATTTATTGAGCAAACTTTATTTGTTCCATTGCATATTCTTTGTTCCTTTGTTCAAGACTAATTACCCATAAAGCTGGGTTTTCTATTTGGTTCTATAGGTCTGTGTGACTTTTCTTGTTCCAGTATCATGCAGTTTTGACTGTCATGGCTTTGTGGTATACTTTGAAGTATGGGCGTGTGATACCACCATTCCCTTCCTTTTTAGTCAGGATAGTCCTGACTGTTCAAGGTGGTTTGTGGCTCCATATGAATTTCATCAATATTTATTCTATTCCTTTGAATGTCATTGAAAGTTTTATTAGAATAGTAATGAATCTGTAAGTTGCCTTTGGTAGTATGTCCATTTATTTATTTATTTTTAAATTTATTTGGGCCCTCCCTGGTGGCGCAGTGGGTTAAAGCATAGCAAGTGAGCCACAGTCACTTAAGTGTGAGTACATCCCCCACCCCGGAGTTGATCAGGAGTTGATCCACATAGTGTGTCAGAATTTTCCAGTCTTACTCCCCCACCCTCAGCAGTGTACTTCTTCCATCTGCCTGCTTTGCTCCACACTCTGGCTCTGGTGAATCCTCTCGCTGCCCTTGCACCACTGGCTTGTATCCCAGTTCTTAAAAGAAGATTTATTTATTCGTGCATATAGAACTGGGGTTTAGGCAAGAGGTACAGGGTGGGTGAAAGGATTCACCAGAGATACCGTGGGAGAAGAACAGGCAGATCAATGAAGTACACTGCTGAGGGGAGCAGTGGGAGAGACAGAAGAGGTCTGCTGTGCCATGTGGGACAGTTCCTGGCCAGGGATCGAATTTGCACTGAAGCGGCTGTGGCTTTCACCATAACTTTGCAGTGCTGTGCTTTAACCTGTTGCGTCACCAGGGAGGGCCCAGGATGGCCATTTTAATAATGTTAAATCTTCCAGTATATGAGGGCATGTCTTTCCATTTCTTTCTGTCTTCTGTTTCTTTTAACTTTTAATTTTAACATTGTCTTACAATTTTCTTTGTATGTGCCCATCACCTTTTTTTTTATTTTCTGTTTATTGACATGTAAGCTCTCTAAACCACATTCTTTTTTTT
>NW_004567107.1:63848139-63851678 GCF_000260355.1 Condylura cristata | reverse complement strand
CCCCCCGTTGCCCATCACCTATTTTTTTTTAAAAAGTTTTATTTATTTATGCATACAGAACTGGGGTAAAGGCCAGAGATGCAGGGGCAGGGAGAAGATTGACCAAAGACAGAGTGGGGTGCAGGACAGGCGGATCGAGGGAGTACACTCTGATGGGAGCAGCGGGCTGGTTACGAGAGGTCTGCTGCGCCATGTGGATCACCTCTGGGGCAGGAATCGAAGTCATGCTGAGGTGGCTTTATCTTCTTAGTGCTGTGCTTTAACCCGCTGTACCACCAGGGAGAGCCACCTTCTCCTATTTTGTTAGGTTTATTCCCAAGTATTTAAAATATTTGATCTTTTTTGTTTTAATTATAAAAGGGGTGGTTTTCTTTATTTCTTCTTCAGATTGTATATAGTAAGGCTACTGATTTTTGTGTGTTGATTTTGTATCCTGCTACTTTGTGAAACTGGATGATTATTTTGATAACATTTTCTGGGAGTTTTTAGGGTTCTCTGTCTATATGATCATGTCATCTGCAAATAGAGATTGTTTTACTTTTTTCCCTATTTGGAGTCCTTTTTCTTACCTTATTGCTCTGGCTAGGACTTTCAGTATCATTGAAAAGCAATGATGAGGACATCCTTGTCTTATTCCTGACTGTCAGGGAAAGGCTTTCATTCTCCCATTGAGAATGACATTGGCTATGGGTTTGTTGTAAATGGACTTTATATTAAGTTATGTTCCTTTGTTATTTTATTAAAAATATGCATACAGAATTGGGGTAAAGGCAAGAGGCGTGGGGGTTGAAAGGATTCACCAGAGACACAGTGGGGAGCAGAACAGGCAGGTGTACTGAACCATACTGCTGAGGGGAGCAGCAGGTGAGAGAGGAGAGTGCTACTGAACCATGTGGTTCAACTCCATGGCCAGGGATCCACCAGTGATTGAACTTGGTGCTGCAGTGGCTGCAATAGTTTAACTAGTTTAGCTTCTTAGTGCTGCATTTGAACTTGTTGCATCTCCAGGGAGGGTCCTAGCACATAGTCAAGACTGTATTACACACTACTGTTCTGTGTAGAACCTTTTCTAAGTTAAAGGTTATTTCTGAATCTTAAAATGGGGATTATACCACATTTTGTAGAGAGTTATCACGGATTATAGGGAGTAGTAATGTATAGAAAACATTTAGATTAGTGCTCAGTATGTAGTAAATTAACATAAATCCACAGTAATTCTCTACCCTGTTCTGATGTATTTCTAAATCTCATTCTCAAAAGGCATTATTTTTTACTCTTAGGTGAGTCTTTTGCTATTTTTGCACTACCCCTTCACCCTTCAGTTTATATTTCCTCCTTTTATCCTCCATTATTGTATAGTAATTTTTGGTTAGGTCATGGTTCACTGTTATTACAGGCATGTAAATTATAGTAGAGCCATTGTCTATTAGTGGCCGGGAGAGAGGAGACTTAATAATTGTCATTTTCACAGTTGTTAAGATGTCTGCATACACACACCCAATGATATGTCTTTATGCTTATTTTATATGTACAAATTAACCCCATATGGTGGTCAGAAGCATTTTCTTGGAAATAGTTCTTTGACAAACCTTGTTTTGCTCTGACTCGATTTGTTTGCTCTGTAGGCCCTTCTGCACAGCTGTCATGATGATTTTTCTTCACTGTCATTTGGGGGACTCTCCTTTCTCTTTGTTATCCACCAGTTTTTGGCATCCCACCAATCTAATTTTTGTTCCTATAGTTTTGTCTTTTCTAGAATACCATAAAAATGGAATCATTGTGTGTGCTGCCTTTTGATCCTGGCTTCTTTCCCTTGGAATAATATTTTAGGGCCTTTACTGGTGGCACAATGGCTTAAAATGCAGCACTGTGAAGTTAGTGGCAGCCTCTTTGGCACGAAACTGATCTCCGGCAAGGGAGCTCATCCACATGCCGTGGCAACCTCTCCTGGCCCGCCCACTGCACCCCTCATCAGTGTACTTTGTCATTCTGCCTGTTCTGCTCCCCATTCTGTCTCTGGTGAATCCTTTCCCTGCCGCTGTACCTCTGGCCTGTACCCCATTCCGTAAATAAATAAATCTTTAAAAAAATTATATTTTAATGAGTCATCCACATTGTGTACTTCAATAATTGATTCCTTTTATTGCTGAGCAGTATTCAATTATAAGATTGTAGTACAGATTATTCACTTTATTTTGTATGTTTATATTGATTTATTTTTTTATATTGTTCACTTTTGAACAGTGTTTGATTTCTTTTTGCAGGTGTAGTCCCCATAAAATTCCCACCATCAAGTCACCTGTGAACTGTCACCATAGTGTCTTCTACTCTTCCTTTGCCTGCTCTTAGCACTCTTCCTCCTGTTTCCTCCTTATGTCTCTTGATTTATGTAATAGTTTGCTTGCTAGTTTTGTCTTTTTTTTTTTCCTGACCCCTCATTTGGTTTCTTTATATTCCTGTAAGTGAAAAACAGATTATTGACTCTTTGAAGAACATTTGCTTATTCCAGTTTTTGGGGGTCTGTGAATGATGGAGTTGTGAATAATCAGCGATTTTCAAGAAAAATAGTTCATGCTCATCATAAAAAAGGGAAATGGAGAAATGGGTATTTAGCTTCTGCCTTGTTTCCTAGAGAATGGCAAAGGAATTGGTGGATTTTGGAAGATAATTCAAGGTGTCAAATATGAACAACTACTTACTGGCTTACTCTTTGTTTTATCTCTCCCCTCCCCCCACCCCCACCCCATTCAGGAACTTCCAGAGTTTGAGATAATGTATATGTGAACATGACTAGTTTGTGTCTACATACTGGTTTTTTTTGAAAGACTGTGCACATTCACATGACTATGCAACTGCCACCACCCCTTCTCAGAACTTTGATCTTCCCAAACAAAACTATATCCATTAAATAACAAATTCCCTATTCCTACCTATCCTCAGTCCCTGGTAACCACTATTCAACCTGGTCACTTAAATCCGACTGTTCTAGGTAACTCCTATAAGTATGAACCATGGAGTATCTTTTGTAATTGGCTTATTACTTAATGTCTTCAAGATTCATTCACATTGTAGAATGTGTCAGACTTCATGCCTTCTAAAGACTGAATAATATTCCACGTGCTTATCCATTCATCTGTTGATGGAAACTTGGGTTGCTTCTATTTTTTGGCTATTGTGAATAATGCTGCTAGCAACGTGGATATAAATATCTCTTTGAAATAATTTCTTTTGAGTATATACTCACAGCAGAATTGGTAAATCAGCTGGTAATTCTAGTTTTGACTTTTTTCCCCCTGTAGGGCTGTAATATTCTTTTCCATGGCTGTAATATTCTTTTCCATATGACAGCATCTTTTTACATTTCCAGTAGCCATGTATATACAAGGGTTCCAGCTTTTCAATATCCTTGTCCAAACTGGTGTTTTCTGTCTTTAATATTTTTTAATAGTCACTGATGGTGGAACATTGTATTCATTGATATAATTTTTTTTTTAAAGATTTATTTATTTAGGCATACAGAACTGGGGTACAGGCTAGAG
>NW_004567107.1:63845685-63847487 GCF_000260355.1 Condylura cristata | reverse complement strand
GATGGGAAACCCGTGGGGATTACAATTGAGATGAAAAAAAAAAATGTGAAAAATGATGTAAAAATAAACTTTTTAATAAAAAAAAAAAAGATTGGTGGTATTTTGAGATTTTTGTTTTGAGTTGATAAATTGCAAACCATTGACTTTTAGCATTAATAAAATTAGCTTAAGAGCTGCCATGAAAATCTAAGTCCTGTTTTTTTTTTTAGAATTTGTACTTGAGAATTTTTATGTTTTATCTCACTCTTCTTCCTTGTCCCTGAATTTTATCCCTGGATGTTTTGCTTACAATGCCTATTTTCTTGCAGATTTTCTATTTTGTACATACGTTATTTTGTATATACTGTATATGATGACTACAGTGAACAGTGACCGTTCTCGAGGTGCTCGTGAAAAAGCGCAGATTTCAGCGACACAGGCAACACATCTACAGAAACAAGTAGTACAGGTAATTTTTGTGAAACGGTTGTTTGCTTGTTTAGAATTACGGGAATTGAGAGCATACATATGTCTTAATTTCTCCTTGGTGGAAAACCTTAGGATTTTGAATCTTGTTTTTAAAAAGTAGGCAGTATATAATAGGGAATATTGTTTCAGGTTCAGTTGGGTAGTGTTCTTTGATTGTTAAATCTTGGAAGTTTTTGCATCAAATTATTAGCATCTGGGCCATCTCCCTTTCTTACAAATTTAGATATGCCCCTGAAATGTAATTGGAAAATCTAAAATATATGAAGTAATACCCTGAAGTAGAGAAACATCTGAATTACAGGAAATTTCTATAAAGATGGCTTTTAATTTACAGTTATTTATTTATATTATAGCTATATTTTATGTCCCTCCTCAGTTTGTTTAAGTGAAAATAATGCTAGTAAAATGTTATGCAAGTATCTGTCATAAAATTGAGGACTTTACTTATTTACTCGATTGGCAAACCTTTTTACAGAGGCAGTATGTAAGTTAACCTTTATCCATAACATCCTAATTTTAGATTAATGGTTTGAATATATATATAAAGATTTATTTATTTATGCATATAGAACTGGGGTACAGGCCAGAGGTGCAGGGCCAGTGAGAGGATTCACCAGAGACAGAGTGGGGAGCAGAACAGGCAGATCATTGAAGTATAATGCTGAGGGGAGCAGCGGGTGGGTGGGTCAGGAGAGGTCTGCCTCACCATGTGGTCACCTCCAGGGCTGGGGATCGAACTTGCACTGATACATCTGCGGCTGGCTTGCTGCGCCACCAGGGAGGGCCCTGGTTTGAAATATTTTAATAGCTAATTACAGGTACTTTATAATTATGCATAGCCAAGTGCCTGTTAATGTTCAAGGACACTGAGAATGAAATGTGACTGTATTGAGTCACAGTTCTTCAATAGAAGGTTAGCCTTATATTTTGCTCTTACTAATAGACACAAAGCACTTGTCCAGAACTTGCTCTTGAATAAATACATTTACCTTCATCGGTATTTTATCCCACTAATCATGAAAGATTCTGTTGACGGAAAACGTTGGCATTTTTAGATTTGTCTTCCCTTTTTATAAATGGATGCTTAAGAAAATGGCTTGGGCCCTCCCTGGTGGCTCAGCGGGTTAAAGCACTGCATTAAGAAGCTGAAGCCACTTCTGCAGGAGTTCGATTCCCGCCTGCCCCAGAGGTGATCCCACATGGCACAGCAGACCTCTCCTGGCCCGCCTGCTGTTCCCCTCAGCAGTGTACTTTGACAATCTGCCTGTTCTGCTCCCCACTCTGTCTCTGGTGAGTCCTCTCACTGCCCCTGCACCTCTGGCCTGTACCCCAGT
>NW_004567107.1:63741738-63844855 GCF_000260355.1 Condylura cristata | reverse complement strand
GGGTCAGGAGAGGTCTGCCCGCCATGTGGTCACCTCCGGGGCAGGCAGGAATCAAACTAATGCGGAAGTGGCTTTAGCTTCTCAGTGCTGTGCTTTAACCCGCTGCGTCACCAGGGAGGGCCATAAAGTCACTTTTTAATAAAATCAATAAAGATTAAACATGTCAACTTCTGATGACATGTCTGTCTCCATCTTGCTCCCAAATAAATTCCTTAGGTTTACTGTTCTAGAGAGTCAGAGATGCTAGTAGTTTTTCCATGGGCTCTTTAGGGATAATTCATTTTCTCATTAGAAGAAAAAATTGCTCCCTGAGCTGTGGAGAGGAATCCTAGATTCTTAGGTCCTTACTATTTTTAGGTAAGAGAATTGTGAAAAATTCTCAAAAAAGCAGTATTATATTTTAGAAAAATTGTTTATGTTCATTTATCTTTTAATCATTCTGGGAATTTCTTATTGGAGGCACCTTAAACTGGAGATTAGGGAAGAATTCCCAAAGATAATTCCCCATTTCTAAACCTCCACTGGTAGGTAGCAATATTGTAAAAAGAAGACAGTGAGTGCTTTGGAATCTGAGTAAAATTGGATCTGTATTCTGGGTTTGCCACTTTATCAACTGACACTCAGTTTTTAAAAACATGTATTGAGAGTTACAGAAAAAGGTATTTTTAAAGTTTTATTCACACAAGAACTGGGGTACAGGCCTGAGGTGCAGGGGTTGAGAGGATTCACCAGAGACAGAGTGGGGAGCAGAATAGGGGTGTTTATTGAAATACACTGCTGAGGGGAGCAGTGGGCAAGACTGGAGAGGTCTGCTGTGCCATGTAGGTCAGCTCCCTGGCCGGGGATTGAACTTGTGTGGCAGCAGGTAGCTTCATAGTGCTGTGCTTTTAGCCCCTTGCGCCTCCAGGAAGGGCCCTAAAGAAAAAGTTAAGACTAGTTACATAATTCCTGATTATCCTTCATGCTCATCCCCTGTATATTAACTACCTTTACTCTGTTTACTTTATCCTTTTTTCTTTCCTACAAAGGAGTAATGATACAGATTTCCCCTGAAATTGTTAGAGAATGAGTTACAGATGTGATGTATTTACCCTTAAATGTTACTGTATGTTTAGTGGCCTTCTCTCACATAATCATGGTACAGTTTTCAGAAGTCAGAGAATCAAATCATTATGTATTCTACTGATGATGTTCATATTTCCCTGATTGTCCTAATAATGTTGATGAAACTTATTAAGTCCATATTTATACATAGTATACATTAGTCTTATTTAATGTGGGATCTTCTCTGTATTTTGAAGCATGGTGACTTGAGATAAGCAGCCTGGAGCATCTTAGTTCCTTGTATGTAACTTAGTTGTTCATATGAACCCTGCTTTATGTTAGACCACGAGGCAGAATGGACCGGGGCAGGGGGATGACTACTCATCCTCTACTCACTCCTTGGTATGCAGCTATCTTACTCACCTCTTAGTTGGTAGCCACGTCATATCTGACCATGTATAGCTGCCAATGCAAACCCACCTGGAACCTTGTAGAAACTGAGTGTGTATTTAAGCTCCTGACTTTCCTGCAAACAAGGGTTGGCCTTTGGATGTGAATCTGCTAAGTCAGTATCAATATCAATGCACTTAAACCTGCTTCTTGTTAGCACTGGTGTCTAAGTTTCCCACCTGCGATATAACATTATGATGTGATGTATCTGAAGGTAGACCAGGTGTTTATAGGATATCTCCCAATTTCAGCTTATCTGATATTTCCACATGATTGTTACGTGCTACTTTTGGCAAAAAAAAAAATGACAGAAGTGTAGTCTGTTTTTATGTATCATATCATGATGCACAGGGTATAGGTCTGGCCTGTATACGGGTATTTAATTTAGTCATGTGGTTAAAGTGGTGTTTCTCTATGTAAACGCTTATAAACTCCAGCTTAAAAAATGTAAAATGGAGTGTGGCATTTACTTTTCCATTTGGTTTATCATAGGACATGGGTATTCTGCCCTTGTTTAACCTTGGTTCTACTTTTTGCTCTATAAGCTGTGCAGACCTCTTGGACTCTTCCTAGAACTCAGTTTGGCAGCTTACCTTTCTTATGCTTTATGCTGGTGCTTTGTTTATTGAATATTTAAAGTAACATTTTTTTTTGAGGATTTATTTATGCTTACAAAAACTGGGGTACAGACCAGAGATAACAGGGGTATTCATCACCAGGGATACGAGTAGATTCACCAGAGACGGAGTGGGGAGCAGAATAGGCGGATCTACTGAACTACAGTGTTGAGGGGAGCAGCAGGCAAGACAGGAGAGGTCAGCTGTGCTAAGTGGTGGCAGGGGATCAGACTCATGCTGCAGTCAGTGGCTGGTGACAACTTCTTAGTGTTAAGAGTGTTAAGACTTAACCCTTTGTGCCACCAGGGAGGCCCCCACCCTTGCTTTTATTGCCTGCTTTCTCATAATGTGTCTCTAATTGGGAACCACAGTCTGTTTTGCAGTGTAATCCATTACACAGTCAGGGTTTTTTGTTTGTTTTAAAGATTTACTTTATCAAGCTATGATAATATGGTAATAGCTTGATAAAGTAAATCTTTAAAACAAACAAAAAACCTTGGTGATAGCTTGATAGTGTTGTCTTTAACCCCTGTGCCCTGTGTAGGGAGGTCCTACACAGTCAGGGTTTTTGATTATTTAGAATAAATTTATCATTGCTGGAGTTCAGTAATATCATCTGGGCTTCCTTGGTGGCATAAGGGGTTAAAGTACAGCACTGTGAAGCTATTCAAAGACACTGCTTCATGAGTTTGATCCCCTGCTAGGGAGCTGACCCATACGGTTCAGCAGACATCTCTTGCCTTGCCCGCTGCTCCCCTCAGCAGTGTATTTCAGTGGATCTGCCTGTTCTGCTCTCCACTCTGGTGAATTCTCTCATTCCTCATCCCCCACACCTCTGGCTTGTACCCTGTTCTTGTATGCATTAATAAATACTTAAAAAAAGAGTGTCATCTACTGTCTTCTGTGGCAGTCACTACTTGGTTTACCCCTATGGTAATTTTAATATAAGACCAACTCAACTTGTAGTCTTAAAAGCCTATTTGACCTCACAGAGCAAGCACTGAAGTAAAAAAAGTGATGTGGCAGCCAAAATCAAGTCTGAAGGATAAGTTGGCATTCTACTGCTTTCATGTATAGCCTTTAACACTCTACATACCCATTAATTGAATGCTTTATCCCTTTTAGCCATCATTTTGTTTTTCTACAATATGTATATGCTTACTATTTATCATTAGTACTTACCTGTTCTCCCCACTCTGTCTCTGGTGAATCCTCTTACCCCCTTGTACCTCCTATTTACACCTTAGTTCTTATATGCTTAAATAAATAAAAATAAATCTCTTAAGACCTCCCTGGTGATGCAAGGGAACATGAAGCTATCTGCAACCAATGGGCCAGGGAGCTAACCCACATTGTGCAGCAGACCTCTCCTGTCTCAGCAGTGTATTCCAGTTCATCTGCCTGCTCTGCTCCCCACTCTTGTCTGTGGTGAATCCTCTCATGCCCTGCACCTCTGGCGTCTACCCCAGTTCTTGTATGCATAAATCTTTTAAAAAACGAATTAAAAAAAAAAACCCAAAAAACATTTCTTTTAATCTTTGTTTCATTTTTGAATTAGAAAATCTTAGATATATGTTACCTTTATGTTACATAATTTTATTCTTACTTTCTTTGAATATATTGAAACAGAAGTTGATATAGTTCTGCTTTCTCCTCTGGGCAACTTTTGAATAGGTTTTCATTAGCAATAATGAAAACATTTCTTATAATAGCTTTTTGTGATTTGACCTTTATTTTTTCTACTGATCATTTTCATGTGAAATAAGTTTTCTTAGGCTTTTAGAAGGCAACATGGCTCATAGTTAGCTTTCTAATTTCAGAGTGATTTTTCTTTGTATATTATGATGGCTTGTTTTCTGAGACTTCCTCACTTTATTTCTACAGCATGACCTTTGTTTTCCTTTTTATTTCCTATCTTTCCAAGATTTATTTATATGTACAAGAAGTGAGTTTTAGATCAGACATGCTCTCTGCTCCATGCTCTCTGCTAAGGGGAGCAGAGAGCGAGACAGGAGAGATTTGCTGTACCATCTGTGGGTCAGCTCCTTGGTAAGAGGGTGGAGGGAGTGAACATAGGCTATACAGGTGATGGCACTGAGACTTATCCCCTACACTACCAGGGAGTCCCCTGGTTTTTGTTTTTCTTTCCTCTATCACTCAGTTTTTATTCTGCTCCCAATAGTTTCTCTTTCTGGGATTACTACATGGTTAGTTTTGTTTATGATTGTTACTACCCAAACCTCTATAAACATTTCCACAGGACATTTAACTTACTAATGTTGGACTTGTCAAAATCCTATAGTGCCAGCCAGCTTCTTGGTCCACTTCACTGTTCTAATGAATTCCTTTTTGCTACTTAGGTTTTTCTGGTTAGACCAGTCAGATACTGCCTCTATTTTCTTCTCAAGGCACACACACATTGATAACATGTACATCTGTGGGTATTTTTTTCAAGTTTGTATTTTCAGAAATGTGATACATAACTTGTCTCACCTAATTTTGTTGTATATTATCACTAATGGGGTTTTGGCTTTACTGAAATCTTGCAGGAGTATTTTAGAGAACTCTTATCCTCTTAACAAACTGTTAACATCTTGTCACTTATTTTCTTTATTTTTAATGTCTATGTATAGAAAAACGTGCTATTCTGCACTATTTGAGTTTACTAAGTAAATCCATTTTGTCCTTTTGCCCTTTGTGTATACCTGCTGTAAACATAGATGTTTCTATGTACAGACATAGTTCTATCAAATTTTATAAATTTAACATTGCAACAGTGTTCTTTACAGTTCATTCCATTTTTTCCTCTATATTCATTTCAATAATGTCAGTTTTTCCAGTGATGTCCTTTTTTTTTTAAAGATTTATTTATTTGTGCATACAGAACTGGGGTACAGGCCAGAGGCTCAGGGGCACTCTTTCTCTTCACTAGAGAAAGAGTGGGGAACAGAACAGGCAGATCGATGAAGTACACTGCTGAGGGGACCAGCAGGCAGGTCAGGAGAGGTCTGCCTGCCATGTGGTCACCTCCGGGGCAGGCGGGAATCGAACCCATGCGGAAGCGGCTTTAGATTCTCAGTGCTGTGCTTTAACCCGCTGTGCCACCAGGGAGGGCCCTCCAGTGATGTCCTTTTTAAAGAACATTTTCTCTTCAGTATAGACCCATCACATGTTCAGAATAAAACCTAAGGCAAACAGGGACCTATTCATTAATTACATTGGTCTTTTAAAAGTTGGGAAGATTTTGAGCAAGCAGTCTCTCTTACACTGTTGGTGGAGCAACAATCTTAATGAAATTTAATTGTGCAAAGTGATGAGTATTAGTGGTGCTTGGATAGAAGAAGGCTGAATACAGGATATAATTTTTAGATTTGAGACTTAGGAAGTGGAAAATATTGGTAAGGAAATGGAAAATATTAGTATTAAGGAAAATGGGCAAACAT
Source organism: Condylura cristata (assembly GCF_000260355.1). NCBI lineage: Eukaryota > Metazoa > Chordata > Mammalia > Eulipotyphla > Talpidae > Condylura > Condylura cristata. Next base: position 63,839,301 of record NW_004567107.1, on the reverse strand, counting down.
CCCTCATGTAGGCTTTCATCATTACAGGCCCCAATAGTTTAGTTTAATTAATAAAAAGTTGACATTACTCTAAACCCAAATGTATAATGTGGAAAAGCCATATTTCTAGAGCTCATCACCCCTTTGCTTTTTCATTTTGCCTCATCTAGTTAGTTTATACCTTTGGTCCTTTTGGCTGCAGCACTGGGACTTCTCAGTTGGTTATGGGTCAGGAAAATGTTTGATGTGCAGATAGGTATAGTGAGAATATATATGAGGGCCTTGTGACTAGCTAGCTAGCTAGCGCTCTCTCTCTCTCTCTCTCTCTCTCTCTATATATATATGCTGTTGTATAGTATTGAGGTGATGTTGGCAATATGTATAGATAAGGAGTTTTTGCAAACTTTTTTTTTTTTGGCTTTAATGAGGTAAAATTGTAGCAGTTCATTAAGAGGTCATGGTAGGATTAGTTTGGAAGGAAGATTGAATTGGCAGTTAGTTGGAGGTGACAGGCCAGAGCTACTAGAGTACTTTGTGTAGTCTCTCACCCACATGGATTGGAAAGCCCTTCGGAAAAGTATTTTTGCAATGCAACAAATACTAGCAAACATTCCTTCCCTGCTTCCCCCACTTGAGATTATTTGAAACAAATAAGGTTTAAGAGTTGGGAAGAAAAGTTACTCACTTTTAGATCCTACTGGGTATTTTTTTTTCTTTAAGATCATTCAATAAATTAAGCTTTAGTTTTCTGATATTTATGACAATATTATGATAAACTTTAGCTAATAAGGATAATTTAGGAAAATTCTGAAGAGTACTTTTAGTCTGGAGGTTGCACAAAGAGTACATTTTTGCATACCCCTTACCTACTTTCCTTGCAGTCATAATCATTGTACCTTTATCAAAGTTAGGAAACTTCTCTTTAAAAAAGGATTTTGGTGGGGAAAAAAAAACACCACAAAGTGTTTTCTTCAGATTAATTTTAGTGTTTGAAAGTTTTTTAGGGTTTTCCCCCTCCTTTTTCTTTTTCCCTAGATCTATGATTGAACCTAACCCTGTATCCTGAATATTGTTTTTTCCACTCTTTTGCTCATCCTTCCATTTCCCAAGGAAAGAAAATACAAATGAGTCACATTGGCAGTGAGATGAGCAAGAACGGGACCTTTATATGATTTAATACTGATATATTTTCTGGGGATAGGATATATGTATTTGAAAGACTTAAAGGGTCCTTTATTTTTGATTAATCAGTATTTCTCTTATTGTCATGCTGTACTGCTTGAGAGCTCTTATTTATTTTGACACCTGATGTTTTGGGTACTTAAATCTTAAAATAGTTTTCTGTGCTTTCCAGGCAACAGCTGAACAGATGCGTCTTGCTCAAGTGATCTTTGATAAAAATGATGCAGAATTTGAAGGTAAAGTTAAACAGGTATGTTTCTGGCAAAGGACATTATTATTTTTGTAATTTATTCTTAGGAAGTAACAAAATAATTGTTTTTTTTTTTTTTTTTTTGAGACTACTTAGGCATACAGAACTGGGGTACAGGCCAGAGGTGCAGGGGCAGTAGGAATTACCAGAGACAGAGTGGGGAGCAGAGCAGGCAGATTGACGAAGTACACTGACTGCTAAGGGGAAAATTGTGTGAGACAAAAGTCTGCTGCGCCATGTGGGTCACCTCCCTGAACTTGTGCTGAAGCGGCTGCAGCTAGCATCTCAGTGCTGCATTGTGTTCCACTGCACTTCCAGGGAGGGCATTAAATAGAGATTTTTTTTTTTTTTTTAAATTTTTTTTTTTTTTTTTTAAAGATTTATTTATTCGTACAGAACTGGGGTACAGGCCAGAGATGCGGAGGGTGAGAGGATTCACCAGAGACAGAGCAGGGAGCAGAACAGGCAGATCGACGAAGTACACTGCCGAGGGGAGCAGCGGGCGGGCCAGGAGAGGTCTGCCTCGCCATATGGTCACCTCCGGGGCAGGCGGGAATCGAACTCATGTGGAAGCGGCTTTAGATTCTCAGTGCAGTGCTTTAACCCGCTGCGCCACCAGGGAGGGCCTAAATAGAGATTTTAAAGTGTGTTTCTTTCTTAGGAAAAACTAATTGAATTTTGAGTTGTGATTAAATTAACTTCATCGGTATCTACAGTGAAGATAGGATCCTTGCAATAGGTTCCTTGTGAGTTAACAATGTCATTTGTGTACACTGAGCTGGACATGTGTGAAGGCACATTGACATTGTCTATATTTGTGTATACAAAATTTACACTAAATATACGGTATTTAGTATTTGTCCTATAGTGCTTCCCCCACTTTTTAAAAAAAATTATTTATATATACAATAACTGGGGTACAGGGCAGAGGTTCGGGCTGTGAGAGGATTCACCAGAGACAGAGTGGGGAGCAGAACAGGCTCCCCACTGTATTGTAGTGGCTGTGGAGAGCTTCATAATGCTGTGCTTTAATCTGTTGTGCCACCAGGGAGGGCCATGGTACCCTTTTCTATGTAAATTCTTTGTTGTTACTGTTGCTGTCCCTGGGCTAGTGGTTAAAAAAAAATTTTTTTTTTTAATAAACTGTCTTTTCTTTTTTTTTTTAAAGATTCATTTATTTATTTAGATATACAGAACTGGGGTACAGACCAAAGGTACAGGGCCAGTGAGAGGATTCACCAAAGACAGAGTGGGGAGCGGAACAGGCAGAAAGATGAAGTACACTGCTGAGGGGAGCAGCTGGGAGGTTTGCTGTGCCATGTGGATCACCTCCAGGGCTGGGGATCGAACTCGCACTAAAGCGGCTGCGTCCAACTTCCAGTGCTGTGTCCTAACTCATTGCACCACCAGGGAAGGCCCGTGGTAATACTTTTTTAAGGCCACATATGTGACTTACTAAATATTACATAAACTAATTCTTTGGTATGAGGCCTATCTACAGATTGAGTCACACTTTCCCCCTGCATATATTATCCTTGCTCCAAATAGATTAGTAGATATACAATAAAGAGTATTGTTCTGGGGGTTCAAACTCTTTATGGTTTGACTTTAATTCTGTATCTTTCTAATTTTATTTTTGGGGAAACTTGATGCTGACTTGCATCTTAATAATTCTTGATAGTATTTGCCTAATATATAGCCTTGATGACACCCTGACATTATTTGTACATATCCAAAGATTGAAGTCTGGAAAGCTGTGGAGTGTCTGGCACTTTTGGTTTGTAATAAAGAATGAAAGTCAGAGAGAGAGAATGGCGTAGTGCAACAAACACTACAAGGAGATGAATGGACTTATTAGTTTTGTGACCACAGAAAAGTCACTTTAAATGTTAGGAGATAGGACTCCAACATTTAGATCTGCAGCTAGTACATACTGAAATACTTAAAATACAACCAATAGTTAAAATCATGCATTTGTTCATTTATAATTGAGAGACCTGTATTGTGCCTAATCTGTGATTGTTATTAGTGATTAAAATGTTAAGTAGTTTAGTTTCCTAAGGATATCTCCTTGATTGCTTCTAACAGAGCATCCCATTAAAGCTCCTTTAGGAGAAAAAATAAGTATGCCTATGAGTAAGTAAGTCTTTTGATAGTTGCAGAACTTTGGTTTTCAGAGCTTAGGATTTTCTAACTTAATAATAATGTAGGTGGAATGTTCTGTTCCAAGCAGTGATATTCCATGTTGGGAATGTTGTCCTTGTGCAAAGTGTTTGGATGGATGTTCTTTAAAGGTGGCTACATACACTAGGTCTTTAGGAAACATATGGTCCCAGTTAACATTTGGATCTTAACTTGGAGAATCCCATGCCATTGAACTAATATGTTTGAGCTGTCAGATAGATGATTGTGAGTATTCTCAGAATGTGAGATATACATAGGTGTGTGCTGATGATTACTAATATGACACTTGGACAACTTGAAGCATGGTCGATTTATTGTTTGATTCTGCCAGTATTGGTGAAAAGGCATGGAGTGGCCGCAAAACCAGGGAAATCTGATGGACTGAAAGCTCAGTCTGCAAGAGGCCATCTTCATGTGGAATTATATTATTTCTATAGTTACATAGAATCCCAAAGTTAATATCAAGTGTAATTTTTGGTTCCCCCAACATTTTCTGATAATTTTGACAGCTTATGGAAGTAACAGGAAAAAATCAGGATGAGTGCATAGTGGCCCTACACGACTGTAATGGAGATGTGAACAAAGCTATCAATATATTGCTGGAAGGGAATTCAGACACGGTAAGTATAATTAATTGACTTGCAGTGCTAAGATTAGTCTCCAATTCCATGTTGCATTTTCAACCTCACCTTATTTGGGGGTGGGGGTGTAAGGGATTATGGGTACCATTCCATATTTGTTTTAAGTTCCAGAAAGAACACTAACCTGAAATGACTGTTTTTGTTATGTATGGTTTCTTCATGAAGTCGTAGAATCTGAAGACTCGAAAGAGAACTTGGTCATCCACTCCAGCCTTACACAGTTTCCAAAATTCTCTGGGCCTGTGGACATTTTCACCACCTGAAAAACTTCTCTTGGCTCCACTGCTCATGTTTCTTCATCTCAGTCGTCACTTCTTACTACTCCTTATATCTCTAGACTAACAGAAAACCAGGATTTGCTGGTATATCTATTTGCTTATGTGTGAATATTCTACGGAAACAGTTTCATGACAGTATGATAGATATATAAAATAAGGGAAAAATTTTTCTTTTGGCCTAGTAAACTTTGAGAAATGTGCAGGCAAACTAGAGCCTCATCCCTTTACTTTAGGAAGAATGCAATTAAATTCAGTTGTCAGATTGATTTTTTTGATTTCTACATGGAGATTGCATGTATTTTTATATTGAGGAAACAATTTCAGAGCAGATTAAAACAAAAAAGTGACCTACAAAGAAGTACAAAGATGAACTAGTCAAAACGTGTCTCTCTTGTTAGTGTTCTCGTTTTAGGATAGGTCATCATAGGAACACACACTTGTATAAAATGGTCTGCCTTGAAAAGCTAAAGTAAAATGAGTATCTGTGATAATATGTTTAATATGAAACAAGTAGAAAACACTTTGTAATTATAAAATCATATAATTGGGAAAATATTTCAACTGTTTCAGAATGGCAGTTTCAGTGGGTAAAATTCCATACACAAGATAATGTTGGTCCATACGACCATTTTGTCATTTTGTTGGGAAAATATATCGTGTCAAGTAAAGAATTAAAATAGTTTGTTTCCTGACTTTTAAGCATGTTTTTGTTGGGTTTTATAAAACATGGGGTATGTGTTTGTGTTTACCTCATTAATAATGGATGCAGCGTGGAACTGTTGTTAGTTATTTTCAAAGTGAACTGAAGACCTCAACTGCCTTCTTTATAAAAGTCACTGTGAATAAATGAAAATATTTGTAAATTGTTAATTGGAGGGCCTATTTTCTTTTTTGTGGTAGAGGTTAGCTGGGATACTACCTCTGTTGCTTAGATTTCATTCTTTTTTTGTGGTAGAGGTGCAAATTAGTCTAAAAAAATAGTTCTCAGTGTTTCATTAAATTTCAACTTTCTCGCCTCATCTGGGGTCTGAACCTATAAAGGAACTGATTTCAGATTGAATGTTACACCAAAACCCTTTTTAATTTTTGAACCTAGAAAGCACATAGTGGGGGCCATATCTAATTCCCGAATATGAATGGATGCTTCTGTACAGATGCAGAAAGTATATTCTTGTTTGGAGGTGAGAGGAATATGGGTGGACATGGAGAGGCACAGTTCTTTTGAAACCCTGGTTGTTTAGTATCACTCTGGGGGTACATTTTTTTACCTGGCTACTATCTACAACTAGTGCTAACCTTTTGTAAGGAGTATCTTCCCCTGCCTGGAATATAGTTAACTGAAGTATTGGAGATAGAGAATGTAAACCCTGTAAGTTGGTAGGAGCAAGAAAATTTAAAGTAAGTCATGGAAGCAAGCAAATCTTATCCCGTTGGTTAACCTTATTTGTACCACAGTGTTCTGAAATAAAATTAAGACTGAAAAAAATGTTAAGAGGAATTGTCCATGATTTTTTGAGGACTAGTTTGTTTGTCTTTCTCATGTAAGAATAGTTGTCACAAAGACAAATTTGAACATTATCTGAAGTGCTAAAAGTTTCATGTCACTGTAATGCTGTTTTGAGTGGCAAATTAATGTACTGTTTATTGCATTAGTGCATTGTCCATTTTTAGTAATTTGTGTTGTGTAGTTCTGGCAAATGTGAAAGAGTAGGGAAGGGATTTTAAATTAAATGACCTTAAAAACTGCCCTTCTGGTAACACAATTTGGTGTCTGGAGGATAGTTCCTCTTAGAATTTCTTTTATTCTTTTTTATTAATAATTTATTTTTATTTGTGCAGGTGTGGGTATTAAGAGGATTTGCCAGAGACAGAATAGGGAGCAGAACAGGTGGTGAAATACACTGCTAAGGGGAGTAGGGGGTAAGACAGGAGAGTTCTGATGTGCCATGTGGGTCACATCACCTTCCTGGCTAGGAATGGAACTCCTGCAGTAGTGGCTGATGATAGCTTGCTAGTGCTGTATTACCAGGGGGGCCTTTAGGATTTAAGAGCTGTTCTGCAAATAACAAAGATAAGGTTGTCCCAAGTTCTTTTAATCTTCACTAATTATTTTGTTCACATTGATAGCCCCTGAGCACACTTGCACATTGTGCAAAATACACAGTTATTCTCTTTAGCTTTATTTTAAAGATTTGTTTATGCATATAAAACTGGGGTACAGGCCAGAGGTGCAGGGGGTGGTGAGAGGATTCACCAGAGACAGAGTGGGGAACAGAACAGGCACATTAAGTTCACTGCTGAGGGAAACAGCAAGTGAGACAGGAGAGGTCTGCTGAGCCTTGTGGGTCATCTCCCTGGCATGGTATCGAACTTACACTGAACTGACTGTGGCTAGCTTCATTGTGCTGCACTTTAACCCATTGCACCACCAGGGAGTGCCCTCTCTTTAGCTTGTACTGTAATGTTAGACCAGTTTCCCCTTAATGGGGTCACTTTCCCTGCTATCCCCCACCAATAATTTTTGTTAGTCTTTGAAGAGTTCACAAGCCAACACTTGCTTGAAAGGTTTTTTTTCCCTGAATGAAATGGATTATACCGAGACTTTTTTCTCTTGTAATTGTTTTCCATAGAAAGTGTACTCCTTCATAATGAACTAAACACTGTTAGGTCTGGCCACATAAACATAATTATAAATTGTACATTTATGCACTTGTGTTGATTCTGCTGTGTATTATTTTCTTAGTACCTTTAGTGTACTTACTTTTTTGTCTTAAGAACCTAAGAGAATGAGATTCTATCTTATATAGCTGTCTGTCTTAAATTAGGGAGCATAATAGATTTAATGCACTGAATTATTTTTTTTGTTATAACTACATTTTATTGTTTTCTTTAATTCTGAAAGCAATTCAGAGGTAAAAAGGTTAAGTCAAATATCCTTACTCAGATAACTAAATACTCTTCACTATATGCACATGAGTCTATTTGAACTAAAAAATATAATCCTACTTTACATGATGTTTGCCAGTAGCTTGCTTCATTTACATCATGGATCTCTTCTGAATACATCTGGGTAACTCTTTACATGACTACATACTTGTCCTTTTATGGATGTTCTAGGGTGGATAATCTTCCTAAGCTATTTTGGGGGAGCTCGTCCCATTTTTCTGATGATTGCCTATATTTGTGTTTATACAATTATCACACTATTTCCTCTGAATAAAGGCCTAGAAGTTGAATTGTTGGGCCAAGATCTGTGAACTAATTTTAATCACAAGGCAGACAGACTTCCAGAAGGATAGAATAGATTCTTACTTATAATATTGAGAATCTTGCTTATTCAGGCATTCTCAAATATAATTGGATGTTGATTTTTGAAATCTTTTAAAAATATTTATGCATACAAGAATTGGGGTACAGGCCAGAGGTGCAGGGGATGAGAGGATTCACCAGAGATGGAGTGGGAGAGCAGGAGGGCCCCTGATTTTTGAACTCTTTAGATTAGATATAGGCTTTGTTTTAATTTCTGTTTTTTATATCTAATCATTTTAATTATAGCTAAATGGGATTATCAAAGATTTGTGGCTACCAAAAAAAAAAAAAACTGCTTCTAAAAAACTGTTTAAATCTGGCTTTTGCTGTTATTGAAGTAATTCAGATATATCTCTTTGATTTCCAGTGCTATGTTTATTTGGACATATATGGTTATGTCCTTTTTCCTTGCATCCCCTCCACTCCCCTCTCTTCCCCCTTTTGGTAAAGCTTAATACAGTTTTTGCTCTTATTTTCATTTTTGGGCCTGAATCAACTCAAATTCTTTGTAAATAAATGGATTATTAAAGTGCTAACAAATGGGCAGATTTGGGATTTCCCAGTGAAATACCCAGATAGTCTTACACATGCTTATATTCAAAAAGAACACACTTTCCTGGTGCTTTTTTTGGGGAAGGGGGTTCCCATATAATAAAATGAGCTCTGATTTGATAGGAGAGGGAGAGAAAGGAGACCATCATCTGACTTCTCATTAGAACAGGTCTTTGAGGTTGAAATTTTGGGTACTTAGAAAAAAGTTTTGTTTTACTATCAAGTTTTTAGGTTCCTTTGGGTATCATTTTATGCAATTTCATATTCTTTGAGTTCATCTATGTATTAGTAGGTTTAAGCTCTACAAAGGAGGCAGGTGGAAATAGGGGAAATTTCATTTATTTCTTATATCAGCATTGGAAAAGGCTCTCTGGTAAGAAAACATACTATTTTGTCATTTCTGCTAGTTGCTATCTTTGTATGTGCTTTGTACAACAGAGATTAGTAAGAGATTTTCTGTCTTTATTATCAGAAAGTAAAACTACCGGATGGGTTAATGGAAAAGTCATGATACGTGTTTTCTATGTTTTTCAAGCAAATGTGTGTCATGACTTTACTGACAACCCAGTATAATGAAGAGTTAAAATGGTAGGCAAGTGAGCTGCAAGGCATGGGTCATTAGGCTTGCAAGACACATGCACGCCCCTGACAATTGTACTTGAGTGACACACTTAATGACACTGAATGACAACTCTTATCTTCGGTAGACTTCATGGGAGACTGTAGGGGGGAAGAAGAAGAATTTTGGAAAAGAAGGTTCAGAAAATAAAGAGAATAGAGAGAAGAAAAATGAGAGAGAAGTGAGTCGTGGCCGTGGAAACAACCGGAAAGGAAGAGGTGGTAATCGTGGGAGAGAGTGTAAGTATAGACTTTTTATTACAAAAATTGTGTATACTGAAAAACTCAACTAGTACCTATAAGTCTACTTCTTTAATGCATTATTTGTTATTAGAACTAACATTTAGCAATAGGGTACAGTCATATAGTTCATTAGAATTCCTAACTTAATGCAATTTTGTGTTAGCACTGACCTGGGCAGTAGGCAGATAGTTGTGCTGTTTCTAAAAACTGCTTTCTATTATGAATCAAGTGCATCCTCTAATTTTAAAGGAGGTTTTTTCATTCACTGATAGATGAAGCTGTTTATTCTTTCCCACTTAGGGATACTCATGATATAGGCAAGGGATTAAGAGGAAAGTTTTTGAATAGGTAAGATTTTTCTCAATACTTTCCATTTATACTGGGTTTTGGTACCATTTACTCAATACTGTCTACAGACATAAAAGTCGCTAAATTATTAATAAATATAATAGAAGTATTAAATATATCCCTTAGAGATTTCTTTGCTAGCTTATTTTTTACCACAGATATTTATTGAGTGAATAGCTAGTCTATGGCAGGAAGTCTGATAGGCATATAGCAATGAATAAAACAAAAAGAAATCTTTGCTTTGCTAGAACATATCTTCTAATGGAAGTAGAACATATCTTCTAATGGATGCAATAGTGAGAGAGATAGCATTTTTTTAAAAATATTAAAGTATTTTCATGTAGATGTGAGATAAAATAAGGCAGAAGGGGTTATAGTGAGGAGTTTGGCAAAATTAAATGGAGTGGTCAAGAATAGGCCACATTAACTCTCATGGAAGTTAAGCCCCGGAATAAATGGGGGACCCAGACATTTTTCTGGGGTACAGGCCAGAGCAATTCCTATATTGCTCATGCAGTTTCTGTGTTATGTAGTCATTTAATGTTGGTATAGGGATGAGGAGGGGAAAAAAGACTATGTTTACATTTTCTGAGTAGCATGTTGGAAAAACCTGTTTCTAATACAAATTTTCTCAAGGACTCAATATTTCACTGAATTGCTCTGGTGCTATTCTGTGCCTTCCAGACAAGCAAAATCTGATGTTACATAGTTGTATAAAAAAAGGTCATTTTCTGACCAAAACTTCCTTAGGAGAGGGCAAGTACAAATGGAAGAAGGAAAAATGCCATGTATTAATTTTTCTTTTCCGGAATTTTCACTCATTAATCAAATGCAAATTGTATGTTTGAGCTTTTTCCCTATGGTTTTGTTTGTTCCTGTCTTCTGAATCCTTGGAGTAAATTCCATCTATTTTAAGTCTTTTTGCTTTTGCATTTAATAGCTTTTAGTATGATTATGTACAAGAGGTGCTCTTTTCTTCCTTAGTTAGAAGTGAAGAGAATGGAATTGATTGCAATCAAGGTGAAAAGCCTTCAGACAGAGGCAAGCGAGCCCGAGGTAGAGGTAAGACTGAATAAGGGAGATGGAGGTGTTTGAGATTGAATGAGGAAGGTAGACTGTTGTTACAGTGAGTTCTGAGGCATGGGAGTGCACTCAGAGAATTGAGTGTTCTGAAATCTTTTTGTTTATTGATGACTATGAGGGAAGTGTTTGGCTTGAAACTTATTTCAACTCCTTCGAGTTTGACTTTTATTATTTTTAAAAGATTAATCTTTTTATGCATGGAAGAACTGGGTGTATAGGTCAGAAGTGTTGGGGGAGGCGGGGGCAGGTGAGAGGATTTACCAGAGACCGGGGGGTGGGCGCTGGGGGGCGGATAGAATAGGCAGATTGACTGAACTATATGCTGAGGGGACCAGTCGGTGAGACAGGACAGGTCTGTTGTGCCATGTGGGCGACCTGGCTGAGGACTGAACTCGTGCTACAGGGGCTTCAAACAGCCTCACAATGTTGAGCCACGAGGGAGAATGACTTCTATATAAGTAAACTTTGTAGCTCTAATTAAAAAGTCATTAAATTTTCTGTATTGTACTTGTGTGATACTGGTTTTACAATTAAAATTATTTGCTTGATCCCCTCCCCCATCATTTCCTACTTAGCACTTTTTAGTATTTATTAATTTGTGATTTTATTAATGAATTCTAAGAATGTAATTTATTTCCTCTTTGTTATTAAAGCAAGATATAGGACGTAATTGCAGATCTTGTTTTGGTTAGGTGGAATTAACTTGTATTTTAATCCAGTCTTCAGTGCAGTTACGATGGTTCTCTATATGACATTTTGTAGTGGCAGATTTTTTCTGCCCTGGGGAAAGATTGTCCTTTAGCTTTTGGCAGTGTTTTGTGGGTTACAGCTAGGACCTCTAGGACTTCAGTGAAATGAGTTTTTGTGATGATTACCTGAGTCTTCAGAAGTACCTGTTCTTGGAATGTTTTTCTTTGAGTGGAATAATTAATAGTAGCTAATATTTCTGGATGCTTTATTATATAGCAGACATTTTATTTGTAATTTATATACATTTTCTTTTGGTACAGCTTTGTTGTGCTGCCTCTGTTGTCATTTTACAGATAAGAGAACTTAGTTTTGCCAGAGAGAGGCAGTTTACTTGATAGGTCAGTGTTGAGGTAGTTCTAATTTATTATGAAAACTGGGTTCTTCAGGGAGATGGACACAAGCATTCAGTGGGTAGTAAGCTGGTCATATCTACCTTGTTGCCTCCTTCCTTTCTAAATGAAATGGCTACATCAAAATTGCAAATTCAGGTATCTTTTACTTTTAAATTTAAGTATCTTTTACTTTTATTCTTTTAAAAAAGAATAACATACTACTCAGATTTACTCTTTATAACCCAGTTAGACTGAAGTAAACTTTATTATTATTTATTTATTGAAATATCGATATGACATTTTATTTTAAAGATTTGTTTATTTATGCATACAGAACTGGGGTAGAGGCTGGAGGTGCAGAGGTGGTGAAAGGATTCGCCAGAGACAAAGTGGGGGCATATATATAAAGTACACTGCTGAGGGGAGCAGTGGGCGACAAAGGAGAGGTCTGCTGCGCCATGTGAGTCACCTCTAGGGCCTGGGATTGAACTCACACTGAAGTGGATGTGGTTAGCTTGCAGTGCTGAGCTTTAACACTCCTGCATCACCAGGGAGGGCCTATATGACATATTTAAGCAGGGTTTGAAAGTTGGTTCTTTGTACGTAGAGCTTTATTTTAATTGCTTAGTATCCAAAGTATAGCACAAGGCAAGAGGGAGAAAAGCATTAATTCAGTATACAAAAACAAATATTTTCTGTACAGTTTGATAGTAACTGTAAAGTCACTTTCAAAATTTGAGGGTAGGGCCTCCCTGGTGGTGCAGGGGTTAAAGTCCCAGCACTACCAAGCTATCAGTAGCCACTGCTGCATGAGTTTGACCCCTAGCCAGGGATCTGACCCACATGGCCAGCAGCCCCTCCTGTCTTGTCCACTGCTCTCCTTAGTAGTATATTTCAGTGGGTTCACCTATTCTGCTCTCCATTCTGTCTCCGGGGAATGCTGACACCTCTGGCCTGCACCCCAATTCTTGGATGCATAAATAATATCAATCATTAAAAAAAGAAAATATAGAGTTGAACTATGTATTTTTGATTGCTACCATGGTTATTGATCAGAATTCAAGAACTTAATTTTAAAGCTACAGTAGTCAAGACAGCATGGAATTGACAAAAGCACAGAGACCAAACAATTTCATACTAGCAAGTTTAGAAATTAATACACAGATTTTGGACAAAGGCAATTCAATGCCACACACTATATTGTATTAAAAAATTTCCCAAACTAATAGCTGAATATAATAACTGGCTAATAATTGTAAATGTGAATGCAATTTCTTCTTTTTTAAACCATTTATTTATTTATGCGTACAGAACTGGGGTACAGGCCAGAGGTGCAGGGGTGGTGAGAGGATTCACCAGAGTCAGAGTGGGGAGCAGAACAGGCATACTGTTGAAGTACACTGCTGAGGTGAGCAGTGGGCAGGTGAGGAAAGGTCTGCTGCACCATGTGGATCACCTCTGGGGCAGGGATCAAATTTACACCTCAGAGAGGCCCAGCTTCCAAATGCTGTGCTTTAACCCGTTTTGCTACCAGAGAGGGCTGCATGTCAACGATTCTAAAGAAAACACAGGGCAAATGTTAGCTGTTGTGTTAGGTAAAGATTTCCAGTATACATAGGGCACAATAAGCTAGAGTCATAAAAACTTGGTTATTCAGAAGAGAATAAAGAAAATGAAAGGAATGGCATAATTTAGTAGGAAATATTTATATAACATCAACTTGAAAGTGGACTTTTTTTTTTTTTTTAAAGATTTATTTATTTATGCATACAGAGCTGGGGTACAAGCCAGAGGTGCAGGGGTGGTGAGAGGATTCACCAAAGACAGAGTGGGGAGCAGAACAGGCCTACTGATGAAGTACACTGCTGAGGGGAGCAGCGGGTGGGTCAGGAGAGGTCTGCCACATCATGTGGGTCACTTCTGGGGCTGGGGATCGAACTCATGCTGAAGTAGCTTTAGCTTATTAGTGCTGTGCTTTAACCCACTGCGCCACCAGGGAGGGCCCTGAAAATGGACTTTTTTTTTTTTTAATAATATAACTATTTTTACATCATTTTGTACATTTTTTTAAATCTCAGTTGTAACCCTGAAAGTGGACTTTTAAAGAAATTATAAAGAAATTTGACTATCCATCAATATAGACAGTCTGATAAATTTGAGCACTTAAAAGTTAACCAAAAAAGGGCCTCCCTGGTGGCTCAACAGATAAAAGTGCAGCACTGTGAAGTTATCTACAGCCATTGCAGCATGAAGAAAAAGTAGAGTTAAACTCTGTAGTTTTGCTTGATTGCTGGTATTTTGATTATTGATCAGAATTTGGGTATGAAAAATGGTTTGTAGTAGTGTTTTCAGTCTATTTAGCAGTTTCTACTTCTCTTTTTATTGTAGATTATTATAATGCCATGATTTTTGCAATAGCTGATTTTAGAAAAACAGTATTTTATGCATATTGCCTTTGTTAAACTGCAGTGTCACAAATATTGTACAAGCAGAATTAAGTCATTTTCTATCCTTCAAAATCATTAACTGTTTAGGTAATTCTATCTTTGGGAACTGCAGATTACCAAAAATATCAAGTGTGCTGGATGGTGTTTTTGGTGCTTTTAGGAACAATGATCACATTGTTTGGGTAGAATATAAGCTGAACAGTAAGTGGAAATCTAATTTTGTAGGGTATAGGTGTATTTGTGTTTTATTTATTTATTATTAATTAATGAATTTATTTTTAAAGGGTTTGGACGTGGCAGAGGGAGAGGGGTAGGAAGATTCTCAACACAAGGCATGGGGTAAGTCTCACCCAATATATTTTATAATTATTACTTTCTCTAGTTGTTACTCTGGATTCCTTTCCTCAATATTGTAGCCACTTTATGTAGGTGTAGGAAAGTCAGATGTTGTCATAAAAACAGTAGAATAGTACCATTAACATTGTTTTGTCATAGGCCCTAGAATTTCTAGCCTTTGTTCTGTTGACATGTTAGATTGGATAATAGTTTTTTGGGGGGTGGTGTGTACCTTTCCATTTAGGATGTTTAGCAGCATCTCTAGCTTTTCCCTAGTAGATGCCAGTAGCACCCCTCCTCAAACTGTCACAATCAAAAATGTCTCCAGACTGCCAGTTGTCCTCTGAGAGGGAGTTGCACAGACATGGTATTTGGAAACTTTGCATAAAGAGTTATGTTGGGATAGCCAGCCTCTGTATACAATAGGTATATGCAGTGTTTATGTAAAAACTGATAACTTTCCTCACTTGAATTGTAGTAATGAAGCGTGAGCATACTTTTATTAATAGGTGGTATGATCAGTTTTTTTATGCATTATTGCTGGTTGTTCTTTTACTTTTTGCGGTTTCTAGGCATCACCTTCCCCTGAGTTTTTAGAAAACTTCCAATTTTCACAATCTTGCAGAAACCGTATGTAGATGATCCTAAGGAAGGAAGGGAATTGGTTTTAGTAAAAGGACCCTTTTGTCACTTCAAGGATATCTACTTCCTTCCATTTTCTTTTTTCTTGGCTTGAAATCCCTGTGGACATCGTAAGTGTGAAAATGTAGAAGGTAGAGGGGCAGGAACACTAAATACATATATCAGTTTGGCAACTATAAGCTATTTTGTGGAGTTTGCTGATTACTTTAAAAAATACAGATTAGTAATTTTCCTATTGTTCTAGCATACCTTAGTAAAGTTTGGAAATATACTCCACTGTGGAAAATTTAAAAATTTGGGGGCTTAGACTTGGAATCATGGGTGTTTATTTTAGTGGGGAAAAAAATAAATGAAGAGATACCCTTACATTTTGTTTCTATACAAATTTTGTTGTCAGAATTTCAAAGCCAAATTTGGAATATGATTTGATAAGGAAAGACATGTTCCCAGGGCTTAATTTTCAGAGGCACTGTACATTTGAACATTTATTCTGTGGTAATTAGAGACCTCAACATATGATTTAGGATGCAGAGACAGCTATTTAGTAAGACATCATACACCAGTAAATGTTTGGAAGGTCCCTCAATGACCTCTGCTTTTCTGAAGATTTGTATTCTAAGGTCTAGAAGAATTAGCTATATTTGACTAGAAGGAGGGTAAAGTTTCTTAGACTGGCTCTTGGAAAGGACAGGGCTTATTTGGTGCACAGCTGATTTTGTGACTTTGGTGAATGCTTCATTTATTTTTAGTTTTATTTCAACTTTCAGGACATTTAATCCTGCAGACTATCCAGATTCTCCATCTACAGATTCCTGTGGAACAAAACCAGTGGTTTGGGAAGCTGCTCAGAATGGTGCAAATGAGAGAACTGGTAAGTATCCTTGTCAAAGATGTGTTATGGTTTGAGCTCTTAATATACAGTGATGATCAGGGAAATGTAGAATTTGCTAGTGGAAGAGTTATTGACCGTATCCATTCCTAGTGGGCACTAAAATTTGATCCACAAAAGAATGGTAGTAATGGAATAGTACTAAGCAACCAAAAAGGATAAACTCATGCCTTTGCAGTAACATGGATGGAGCTGGAAGGGATCATGCTTAGTGAAATAAGCCAGAAAGAAAAAGAAAAATACCGGATGGTTTCACTCCTAGCAGGAGCATAAGGGACCAGGGGGAAAAATAATAATATTAATGAACAACTATATACCAGAGATATTCTGTGGTGGTGGAGTGGGGAATGGGATTAAAAATGGGGGTGGGTTGGGAAGTACACTGGACTATGGTGATGGCATATGGGTGATTTGGTGATGGGAAGCTCACAGGGATTACAACTGAGATGGAAAAAAGTACAAAATGATGTAAAAATAATTTATTATATTAAAAAATAAAAGGTGGTAGATGATAGACACGTTTGTGATGACAATTACTCTTGCAGATTTTTTTGTATCATTATGTTTTAGGATTATTTTATGAAATTCAAGGTAAGTATTTGTGAGATGGTGTATTTATTTATTTATTTGTTTATTTTATTTTTTTATTTTTCAAAGATTTATTTATTCATACAGAACTGGGGTACAGGCCAGAGATGCAGAGGGTGAGAGGAGTTGGTGTATTTATATAGCAGAGCTATTCTAAGGATTTGATCATTCTCATATTGACATTCATAAAAACAGAATGACTTACAGCCCCAAAATGAATAAATTACCAAAAATAAAACACCCGTATAACATTAATCTTAGAAAAAACAAATGTGGTCTACAGCCAACAACAATGAACTAGGAATCAAAGATACTATAGAAAGAATAAGCAAACATTATGTGTTATTTTTAAAGTCCTATAAATAAATTTTTGTGGCATTGCTCAAGTGAAGAAGCAGCATAACTTTGTTACAGGAATGAGAGAAAATGAATATTGACACAATTCATAAAGATACTAAATATGGTAACTAGCTACTTTATCAAAAAATTTTATGCTGTAAAATTTAAAATTATAGATTACTTTCAGTCTTCAACAAAGATGTAATGGTCTTAAAGCAAAATATTGGTAACAATAAAAGGATAGTGATTACTCTGTGACTTTGTTTAATTTATAATTGGCATTCAAGTTTAACATTGCAGAATATTCAGCCAAACCCTAGATATATCTCAGAGAATGGAAAATATGGTTTCACATAAAAGTTTTACACAGATGGATGTTCATAGATGCATAACAAATGATAGCAAAAATGCAGAAATAAGCCAAAGTACTTCTGTGGATAATAAAATATGGTATATCCATAGAATTGAATATTTTTGTGGCGTAATATGGAGGAAACATAAAAATAAGCTGAGTAAAAAAAAAATCATCAGAAAAAAACCCCACATATTTTGTATTTACATTTTATTTATGAAGTGTCCAAGTTAGGCACATACTAGAGACAAAGTAGGTTAAAGGGTATTGAGGATAGGGGTCATTTGGTAGAAATCAGGAGTTGATGACTACCAGTGAGTATAAGATTTCTTATTCTTTTAAAAATGATTTATTTTTATTTATTTATGCATACAAGAACTGGGGTATAGGCCAAAGGTGTGGGGGATGAGAGGATTCACCAGAGAAAGACTGGGGAGCAGAATAGGCAGATCCAGTGAAATACACTGCTGAGGAGAGCAGTAGGTGAGACAGGAGAGGTCTGCTACGCCATGTGGGTCACCTACCTGGCCTGCTCATTGAATTTGTGCTGCAGTGGCAGATGGCATCATAGTGGGGAGCTTTAAACTCCTTGTAACATTAGGGAGGCCCCAAGATTTCTTTTAATTTAAACATTTTATCAGAATTTTTTAATGTAGCATATTTTATTTTTTTTTTGCAAATTGAAATAACTTATCAAAGTGGGATTTTATAACTAATCTCTTAGCAAGTTTAAGTATAATATGACATTGTCTATATCAATTGTGCATTAGATAAATAGGATTATTTTACTGAAAGTTCCAAGAATTATTTTTAGAATGATAAAAATGTTCTGAAATGAATAGTTGTGATTGTTGCATATCTTGTGGACATATTGAAAACTAATTTTTTGTGATTTTTATGTGATATGAATTATTATTATTATTTTTAAAGATTTATTTATTTATTTGTACAGAACTGGGGTACAGGCCAGAGATGCGGAGGGTGAGAGGATTCACCAGAGACAGAATGGGGAGCAGAATAGGCAGATTCACGAAGTACACTGCTGAGGGGGAGCAGTGGGTGGGTCAGGAGAGGTCTGCCACGCCATGTGGATCTCTTCCCGGGCAGGCCGGAATCGAACCCATGCGGAAGTGGCTTTAGCTTCTTAGTGCTGTGCTTTAACCCACTGTGCCACCAGGGAGGGCCCCACGAATTATTTTAATGAAAAAAATGAGTTTAACAAAATAATGTTAGGATAAATGAAAGCATTCATATCACTTCTAGATGGAAAAGCACCTGGCAAAACCCAATATCCACTCCTGAGTTTGAAAATGAAATGGCAAATTTGGGGGCCTGTTTTAAGAGTTGTGTATGCATACAGAACTGGGTACAGGCTAGAGGTGCAGGGGCAGTGAGACAATTCACTAGATACAGAGTGAGGAGCAGAACAGGTAGATCTAGTGAAATACACTGCTGAGGGGAATAGCAGGCGAGACAGAAGATGAATTCTGCACCTTGTGGATCTGTTTCCTGGCCAGGGATTGAATTTTTGTGGTATTGGCTTTGGATAGCTTCTTAGCCCTTCATCTTAATCCCTTGCTCCAGGGAGGGATTAATCCCAGGCTCCCAGGGAGGCTCTGAATCTATGTTTTAAAATAATGTAAAAATGAGTAAAAGAGTTGAATAGATGCTTCTCAAGGGAAGCTATGGATGACACATAAACATAAAAATATGTTCATCATAGGCCTCTGTGGAGGCACAAAGGTTTATAAAGCATAGCTCTGTGAAGTCATTTGCAGCCACTGCAGCATGAGTTCAGTCCCTGGCTAGTGAAGTGACACTCATGGTGTAGCAGACCTTTCCTGTCTTGCTCACTGCTCCCCTCAGCCATGTATTTCATTTAATGTGCCTGTTCTGTTTCCCTCCCCACCACCTCCTACCCCTGTACTTCTGACCTATATCCTAGTTGTTGTATGCATAAATAAATAAATCTTTTATCAAAAATAATCATCAGGATTATTCTCATTTGGGAAACAAATACAACTTAAAAAACTAATGAGATACCACAATTTATTCATTCAAATGGATTTAAAAAAGAAAACCAACAATTCTTGTACTAGCTGAGGATGATGGAATAACTTAGTCATTGCTAATGTGAAAGTATATGTTTACTGAAAGGAAAAAGGACGGACACCGTGAGTCTGCTCACCAGGAAAAGTCACTGTCTTTATTTTCAGCATCAAGCTTATATACTGTAACAAAGGGGATTACTGTAACAAAAAGGGGGGCTATGGTGGCCTGAGTCCATTGGCCAGGCCCCGGCCAAATAATACAAAATTATTTACAAAAGAAACTGTAAGCTGGGGTTTTTGGGTCTGTGCCCATGTACGGGGATGGAGACAGCCAGACCCTAGTCAAGGTCACGAGCGCTTCCTTATCAGCCTGAGGCCCAGAATTGCTAACTAAGCTAAACTGCTTTCCTTCATTTACCACATAATATGATCTCAATCTAGGTTTTAAGAATTTAAACGAAAACAGCAACAAAAATCTGTGTGTGATGTTCATAGCAGATATCTTAATAACTTCCATTATTGTAGTGAAGTTTGAAAAACAATGCTATTTTCCTTTTTTCATGTTTGTCCTCCTCTTGCTCCCTTTAATCTCTTCGCTCTTCTTCCTCCTAATTTTGTCTAAGTTTTCCT
Organism: Condylura cristata; assembly: GCF_000260355.1. NCBI lineage: Eukaryota > Metazoa > Chordata > Mammalia > Eulipotyphla > Talpidae > Condylura > Condylura cristata. The sequence continues at coordinate 63,819,278 of NW_004567107.1, read as the reverse complement.
TGATGAAAAAGGTTACAAAAGGAAAATGCAATCATTTTGATGCCAGCCCTCAACCATATCATCTCAGAAATGTAGCCTTTGATGGTACAATATTCAGACCCATTCTTTAGAAGCAGACTCACATTGATTAGACTACAAATACTAGTGGATTGCCAGATGCTAACTTATAAATTTGCTAAAATAATTTACTTCTTAAAACACATGGAATTGTTTGACAAGTGCTGTTGCAGGCTGAACATATGATTGAACAAGAGTGACTGATACAAATCGGAACGTTAATCTGGCACTCACAGATGGATTGTATGGATCCCTCTCCTTGGAAGCATACTTAGCTTTGTTGCTCACCTCCCACCCTGTTTAATATGCTGACTAATTTCTGATGAGTACCTTGTTTTGATATGTTAAATTACCTTCCATTTTACATTTATCTGCAGAATTGGCATCAAATGGTCACAGTGCAGCTCGGGATATGCCAAACAAAAATTCTTACAGACTCAAAGGTATGACTCTTTCGTTAAAAAAAGTTTTTCTATAGTTAAGGGTATTATAAAATGCATCCAGTGTCTTTCTTTTTGATGAAGGCTAGCTCATAAGATTGCCATCAGGTAATAATTTGTAAACTATTTTTTTGATTAGTTGATAATGATGATCCGCTTTTGATTAGAAGATTGTTTATTGATTGGTCTGCAAAGTGCCATAGATTTTTGGATCATTTTCCTAAATGACTGCTTTATGTTTTTGGTAGATGATTAAGTCTAAGTTAAATTGAACATAAAGTATCTCAAGTTTTTACTGTTTAAACTGAAAAATAATAATTGAAGTTTACTCCTACATGTTTTATATGTAGATCTAGAAGTTTAACATTTCAAAATGAGGTCTGTGCTCTTACTTTAAAATTCTGATACTCTAAAACAGGATTAGAACTTGGCCTCATATTCTTTAATCTCTGTTGTCCAGTATGTCTTACAGTCTTTGTATCTAGGGTGGGTTACTGAAATAAGATGGCCCTAACTTCTGAGGTGGAGCTTTCCCGTCTATTATGTTAAACTTTTGCTCACTAATTTTTTTAAAGATTTATTTATTTATGCATACAGAACTGGGGTACAGGCGAGAGGTGCAGGGGCGGTGAAAAGATTCACCAGAGACAGAGTGGGGAGCAGAACAGGCGGATCAACGGAGTATACTGCTGAGGGGAGCAGCGGGCGAGTCAGGAGAGGTCTGCCATGCCATGTGGATCATCTCCAGAGCAGGGATTGAACTCATGCTGAAGTGGCTTTAGCTTCTCAGTGCTGTGCTTTAACCCGCTGTGCCACCTGGGAGGGCCCTGCTCACTGTTTTTACTGGCCTTTTTTTCATGCAGGCTGCATAAATTGTCAGCTTCTTCTACCTGCTTTAATATATACTTAGATTTTGCATGTTCAAATTTGAAATATTTTCCTTACACTCTTTAGTCTTTAAGTGTTGAGCCTGTGCCTTTACACACAGTGTCATATGAAAAAGTATGTTTTAACTTAATATCATGGAATTGTATAATTGAAGTTATTAAGAATAAATTTTGTTTTGTTTTACCACAACTTAACAATTTTGGAATAAAAGCCTGTTTTAAATTTGAGGATACTGGGCCCTCCCTGGTGTTGCAGTGGGTTAATATGCAGCGCTATGAAGCTCTCCACAGCCACAGCAACATGACTTCAATCCCCTGCTGGCCAGGGATCTAACCTATGTGGTGTGGCAGACCTCTGCTGCTCCCTTCAGCAGTGTATTTCAGTAGATCCATACTTATAGATTTGATCTATATTGATGCAAAATCAGTTTGTAGCTTTGAGCTGAGTTTATGAGTTTAGTACCTACCCAAGTTCCCTTTGAAAGCATGATTGATTTTTATTTAGAGGGGTGTGTGTGTGTGCGTGTGAGTGTGCGTGTGTGTGTGTGTAGAGGCTAAAAAAACCAGACACCTGAAGACTTTCCAATAACCGTCTGTCTGTTTGTCTATCTGCCTATCTGTCTACATATCATGCAGTTCATGATACAGAGTCTTTGGGAATAAAATAGGCGGCATATTTATTTTTGCAGTTATAAATTGTAATTTTTGTTTTCTCAACAGGTGCTTGGAAAAATTCTGTAGAAGAATGGACAACAGAAGACTGGACTGAAGATGTAAGTGTTTAGCAACTGATCAGACCCAGATTTCTTTTGGTTTCTGGTAGAGTCGTGCATACTTTGAAGCATCTTAGGGCTGTTCTTGGCTCCTTTTCAGATCTCTGTGCTTTTTTTTTTTAAACAGAGCTTCTTAGAAAAATGTTGGTGTTTGAGATTTTTCAAAGAAAAAAATTTTTTTTTAAAAAAGATTTGTTTATTTATTCATACAGAACTGGGGTACAGGCCAGAGATGTGGAGGGTGAGAGGATTCACCAGAGACAGAGTGGGGTACAGAACAGGTAGATCGACAAGTACACTGCTGAGGGGAGCAGCGGGCGGGTCAGGAGAGGTCTGCCTCGCCATGTGGATCTCCTCCGGGGCATGTGGGGATCGAACTCATGCCGAAGTGGCTTAAGCTTCTTAGTGCTGTACTTTAACCTGCTGCGCCACCAGGGAGGGCCCCCAAAGAAATATTTTAAGGTACATTAATTTTGAGATTATTCCCATTTCCTATTACATAGACAAAAAATTTGGGGGGGGGGAAACTTTTACAGGTACACTTTTTTTTTAAGGTTTATTTACTTATACAAACAGAACTGGGGTACAGGCCAGAGGTGCAGGGGTGGTGAGAGGATTCACCAGAGACAGTGTGGGGAGCAGAACAGGCAGATCAATGAATTACACTGCTGAGGGAAGCAGCAGGAGGTTCAGGAAAGGCCTGCTGCACCATGTGGATCACCTCCAGAGTGGGGATCGCACTCATGCTGAAGTGGCGTTAGCTTCTCAGTGCTGTGATTTAACCCGCTGTGCCACCAAGGAGGGCCTGTACACTTAAACTTTTAAAGGAATGGTAGAGGGCCTCCCTGGTGGTCCAAGGGGTTAAGTCTCAGCACTATTAAGGTGTTACCAGCTATTGCAACATGACTTCCATCCCTGGCATGGGAGGTGACCCCATGGCACAGCAGACCTCTCCTGTCTCTGCAGTGTGTGTTTCAGTCAGTCTGCCTGTTCTGCTCCACACTCTATCTCTGGTGAAGCCTGTCACCCCTGGCACCTCTGGCCTGTATCCCAGCTCTTATATGCATGAATAAAAGTAAATCTTTTAAAAAATAAAGTGCTTTACATGGAAAGTACATTAAAGCATGAGTTGCGGCCCTCCCTAGTGGCACAGTGGGTTAAAGCACTGCACTGAGAAACTAAAGCCACTTCTGCATGAGTTCGATCCCTGCCTGCCCCGGAGGTGACCACATGGCGTGGCAGACCTCTCCTGACCCACCTGCTGCTCCCCTCAGCAGTGTACTTCATAGATCTGCCTGTTCTGCTCCCCACTCTGTCTCTGAAGCCTCTCACAGCCCCTGAGCCTCTGGCCTGTACCCCAGTTCTGTATGTACAAATAAAATCTTTAAAAAAAAAAAAAAAGAAAGCATGAGTTGCAAAATAATTAGACTGGTGAAAAACTCAGACAAGAATGATTGCTTATTTTACTGTCTTTTAAAATTCAGAAAATGAACCTGTTGTAACAGAAAGAGCATCATTGGTTTTATGAAGTCAAGTGGTGCACAGGTTTGATGACACAGAAACAGAAACTGACTGGGGATTAATAGAGAAATCCATTGTCTTGAATTATTTGGCGATGGTTTCATAGGATATACACAAGCTCGTTTATTGTGCTTGTACTCAGTGAAATTATGTTTTATATAATAGCATAGAAACCCATGACTTAATAAAGAAATGTAGATTACTTTCCCACCCATTTTTGTCATCTATTTGACAAGTAAAATGGTGGGATTGTGACGTGAGCCTCAGTATGACTTGACTTCACTGTGTCATTTCTCCGTTGTGAAATCCTTACTGTGAGTTTATCAATCTAAAATTAAAATCTTCTTCCTTTTAAGGAATTATTGTCAGTCATTTGTGTATTTCCTTCCTGTTAGGCTCCTTTTCAGTTGAGTAGAAAGATACTGGTGGATAAAAACTGTCAGATATTTCACATATTTTTGGTATTATATAGAATAAAGTTAAAAACATTTTTTACACTTTTCAACAGCTTTCTGAAACGAAGGTCTTCACTGCCTCATCTGTTCCAGCAGAGAATCACATCTCTCCTAGGCAAAGGTATGACACTACTTGACACCTTTTCTATTCCTTCAAAGGATAATTTAGATTTCTTAGAAAAAATGTTTGTTTTTCCTTACTTTTGCCTTTGTTTTGTTTTTTCCCTTTTCTATCTAGGATTTTATTTATTCCTAACCTGCCTTATGAACTAATAGAACTTTCATCCTAATTGACTATATATTGAAGAATTAAAATAGCCATTATATTGGTTAGTTTGTTACCATGTAGGGCAGAGAATATGTTAAACCTATTTTAATAGCTTTTATTTTTAAACTTTAAGCCTTTTTTCTTATAAAGCATTTTTATTTATTTTAATTAGAAGAACTGGGGTGTGGCGATGGGAGATGTTGAGAGGATTCATGAGAGACTGAGTGGGTATCAGAATAGGCAGGTTGAATGAAATACACTGTTAAAGCAAACAGTGGGCAGAACAGGTGAGGTCTCCTGTACCATGTATGTTAGCGCTCTGGTGCTCTGGTTCCCAATCCCTTGCTATGAATTGAACTGAACTTAGTCAGTGTGCGTAGTGATGTCTTAACTCCTAAGCACCACGGAGGCCCACTAAGCTCCCCCCACACTATATAATACCATTTAAAAAAATAGCATCTAAGGCTAATATGAACTTCTCATTTTATGTGGGCTGTACTAGTTTTAATCTTGTAACCTCAGATCATAGAAAAGAAGTGAGCTATTGTGGTAATAGCAACATTCTTAGAAAGCATAGAGTGCTGAATTATTAGAAAGCATTTTTTTTTAAAGATTTATTTATTTATTTGTACAGAACTGGGGTACAGGCCAGAGATGCGGAGGGTGAGAGAATTCACCAGAGACAGAGCGGGGAGCAGAACAGGCAGATCGACGAACTACACTGCTGAGGGGAGCAGCGGGCGGGTCAGGAGAGGTCTGCCGCGCCATGTGGTCGCCTCCGGGGCAGGCAGGAATCGAACTCATGAGGAAGTGGCTTTAGATTCTCAGTGCTGTGCTTCAACCCGCTGCGCCACCAGGGAGGGCCCTAGAAAGCATTTTTTAACATCCTAGTTTTCACAATAATTAAAATGCCTGTAGTTTCAAAATGCAGTGATCTAGAAGGTTAAAAAGCTTTAATATAATGACATCTGAGATGAAGACAGTTTTGAGTCTAATTTGCTGCATTTCATGCTAAATTAGATGGTTATTGTATAAGATCTAATAATAGGGAAATAAAAACAAAGGTTACATCTTACATTTTATTTTGTGATTTACACAGAATTCCTTATTTGTTTTTAAAGGTTTATTTCTTTTTGCATTTAGAAACTGGGGTGTAGGCCAGAGGTTCAGGTGGTGAGACCTACTGATCTATTGGAATACACTGCTGAAGGGAGCAGCGGGTGAGACAGGAGAGGTCTGCTGCACCTTGTGGGTTAGCTCTGTGTCTGGGGTTCAAACTCATACTACAGGGGTGCCAGTAGCTTGATAGCGCTGTATCTTTGATCCCTGCACCACTGGGAAGGCCCAGAATTCCTGATTAAATGGATATAATTTCATTGCATTTTTATTACTCAGTGAATATGATAGGATCATTTTCATTTAAAAATATCATGTAGACTTTAAAAAATTTTATTTATTTATGCATACAAGAAAGTAGGGTACAGGGCAGTGGTTTGAGAGGCCAGAGGATTCATCAGAGAGAGAGCAGGTAGCAGAACAGACTGGCGAAGTACACTGCTGAGGGGAGCAGCGGGTGGGTTATGAGAGGTTTGCCACACCATGTAGTTCACCTCCTTAGCTGAGGATGGAACTTGTGCTGCAGTGGCTGTGGATAGCTTTATAGTGCTGTTCTTTAACCTTTTGTGCCACCAGGGAGGTCCCCGTGTAGAGTTTTAAAGTTATTATTTTCCAGAAGATAGTGGGTTTGCATTTTTCACATGTCTTATAAATCTTTTGGAATAGAACTTTCAATTTTTGTAGTAATATGTTTTAGATGGGTCGTATGTAACGACTTTTCTGGGGTTGGAATGTCACTAGCTAGAACATTTCCTTGGAATCCAGAGTATTGACTTGGGACTATGAATCTGATTAATGGAAAGTAAATGTATTGAGAGCGCATTAAAAAAAGGAACTTGCAGTAGGAACTTTACTCTCTATTGGGGGTGAGTCTTAAATTATTTGATCCCCCTCCCCCTGAATCTACCTCATCGACATAATGAGAGTTTCATTTAGGAGAATTTACTAGGAACTGGCCCTTCAAAGTGTTTAATAGAGTGAATCTCTGATAGATAATCTGAAGCACTTTGTGGGTTTTGTGGAAAAAAGTTAATAGCTCACTCACATGTTAGCTGATATATTTCTGGAAGATTGTTTCTTCTTTATGCTTTCAGGTTTCTTCAGACTTACAGGCTATGCTTCTGAAATCCAATACAAGAATTTCTGTTAACAAAATATTTAATGTATTTTGTATTTTCCTTTGAATATTTAAGAGAAAAACATAGTAAGATTTATATGTATATATTTATGGATAGAATACACAACTTCCAGGTTTATGTTTCATGTGAAAATGCTTGAATGATCTTCTGTGGCTTTGGTCCTCATTCCCTAAGAATATAGATTCACTTTCCTTTATAAAGAAATGAGCCTCACTTGAGAATGCTTAAATGCATTCAGTTGTTTCAGGTTTTGAAATCAGTTGTCTATGAGCCACTTCTGTGAGGATTTCTCAGAGCACCTCCAAAGTCCTGCTTCAGTTTCTGTGGCTTCATATTCTTTTTCTCTGTGATCAATGCCCTCCTTTTGCTCTCTAAATTTCATTTTCCAAAGGTTTTCCTCACATAGATAATCTTATACATGAATTTACTTTGTATCGATTCACTTTCAAATAAATTTGTGTAAAATTTGGTTGTGACTTATTCCTCATTTGCTTTTTTTTGTCTGCTTAGTGTTGATCTGGTAGCCTTGCTCCAGAAGCCTGTCGCTCAATCCTCAGAAGTCAACTCCTTTGAGACATCTCAGCAACAGGGCTTTGGCCAAGCCCTTGTCTTCACAAATTCTCAGCACAACAATCAGATGACACCAGGAACTGGTAGCTCCACTGCCAACTCCTATTCTCCTCAGAGTCTGGTAACTGACTTTTATTTCAGTAGGATTTTCAGAATTGTGCCTTTCAGCATGTTATAATTATTTTTATAAAAAGTTGAAATTTCCACAGTAGCTCTAAGTCCAGAAAACAATGATGGCATAATTTCCAAGCACATATCTGATGATTCCATGTGGAATTCAACTACTCTGAGTTTCCTGGACAAAGATAAAAATATTTCATTATGATTAGCTAAAATCTTTTCAATTACAGCCACTTAAGGCAACCTCATTACTATCATTTCTTTCTGGTCTCAAAGTCTATTCCTTTTTTTAAAGGTTGATTTATTTATGCACACAAGAACTGGGTTACAGGCCAGAGTGCAGTGCTCTGGGGTGAGAGGACTCACCAGAGACTGAGTGGGGAGCAGAATAGGCAGATTGACTGAAACACACCGCTGAGGAGAGCAACGGGCGGGACAGGAGAGGCCTGTCACATCATGGGGTCAGCTCCCTGGCCTGGGATCAAACTCATGCTGCAGTGGCTGCAGATAGCTTCTAGTGCTGTGCTCTAACCTGTTGCATCCCCAGGGAGGGCACAAGTTTATTGGCTTGCTAAAATCAGTGAAAAACAGTTATAAGTCTGTCTATGTGTATATATTTTTTGCATTATCTGTTTTTGTTATTCCATAAATTTAAACATTATGTAGGAGAACCTTTATCATTTTGATATGTTTTTAGAGAATCAGTGTTATCTGTTGTGCATCAGACTCTGACTTCATATGTGAATTGAGCTTCCATCAGAAGGAACTTCTGGAACTATTTAATGAAGGATCAGAAGACAGGCTGATGGGAGTTAAAGCTTCAAGCATAGAATGAAAAAAATGTAACCGTAGCCCCTATGCAACTGTAGGCAACTTTGTATTGGTAGGGTGGAGGTAGGAAGAACTATAAACACAGATCATAGTTTTCACTAATAATTATTTTGGTTCATTCTTTACTGGTTTTTACCTGAAATATAGGTGAGAGAAACATTTTCTTTTGAATATGTTATAATCTACTCCCTCATTATTCATTTTTTGTAGCCTAATAAAATGGAGAATTAAACACGCAAAATCTCCCACTGTTATTTTCTACTCTGTCATGCGTATAACTGGAATGGAAACTTGTCATTTTTAGTCACTGATGGGTCAGTGCTTAAAAGTAGGACAGCCCAAGGCCTGGTGCCTTCTCTCCTTTGAAACTAGTAACATCCCTGAGTTTTGATTACCCCATTCATACTCTTCCTTTGTTTTTCCATTTACTACTGATTTACTAATGTAACATCCTTGCAGACTTGCTGGAATCTTGGCCCATGAGAGCATAGGTGAGACATGAGTGTTTTGTATGGTGACACTTAGCTTTTTGTGTTTTATTAAGAGAAAACGTTGAGAAAGAATTGTTCAGCATATTGAAGTTCAACCCTAGTGTTTTTTTTTTTAATAATCAATGAGGAACACGATAAGAAAAGAATAACTGATAATAATAGTAATAATATCGTCAATCTATATACAAGACCTAATAAGATAGAACCTTTGGAATGTGGCGCTCATATTTGTGAATATGTATTTGCTCATACACACCAGTACATTTTTTTTTAAAGATTTATTTATTTGTGCATACGGAACTGGGGTACAGGCCAGAGGCTCAGGGGCGGCGAGAGGCTTCACCAAAGACAGACCGGGGAGCAGAGCAGGCAGATTGATAAAATACTGCTGGGGGGAGTAGCAAGTGGGCCAGGAGTGTCTGTCACGCTATGTGAGTCACCTCTCTGCCCAGGGATTGAACTCGTGCTGAATAACCTTCAGCTAACTTCATAGTGCTGTGCTCCAATCTGTTGTGCCACCAAGGAGGTTCTGCTACTCTAATATAACTTGTGGCAAGGTGGTAATCATTGACTCTTCTCATTGTATTGTAAAGTACACAGCAGATACATTTGATTAAGTTGATATAGGACAGCAATTGAGTAGGGAAAGAGAAAGAATAATAAAAATATCCTCTGAGAAACTTTCTTGGAATAAATAAGGCTTGAGCTGTGTTTTGGTGGTGTAGTCTGCAGCCTGAACAGAGAATCTCAAATAGTGATAAGCAGTGTCAGCACAGCTGTTTTAACTAGGGCTGATCTGTGGTTGGTGTGCAGTTGTCAACACTATGAGCATTTATTTGCTCACATTGGATGATTGGGGTTTCCTTACAACTGATGTTGTTGGAATACTGATACTAGAATAATTATTTCAGCTTCCTAGATTTGGCCTCTTGAATAAATATAACTCATTTGCTTTTGTTCTTTCAGATGTTTTATTTTTGATAAAGAATTTATCTTTCCAGACAGGGGATAATTTTGATATGTGAAGATGCAGTTCATTAGTTCCTGTGTTCTCTCATAGGTTTTCCTCCTTCTTGGACCTTTGATATCTGACCTGTCAGGATTGGGGGTGGGGGTGGGGTAATAATAGTCTTTCTTAAACATATTTAAGGAACATACTTTGCTTTCTAGTTCTTGACATAAACACAGCATTTTCCAGGTTATCTGTACACAGACCCATATATTTCAGAGTCTAATTTGAAAACACTCAATTGTGAGGGCTGTGATCAGCATTTAATCCTGGCAGGATGATCTCATGGCTGGTGTCTTCTGTAAACAAACATGTTCTAATCAGTCGACAGTAGTTCCACACATTAAGAAAACATTTGTCAGCCTTGTCTTGTTCATTAAATTCTTGGCATCCCTTTATAGTCTTAAGATTTTTTCATTGTGAACTTATTAAAAATATATAATTTCTTAAAAATCCAGGGAAAATACGTCCCCTTTAGCTTCTTATATCAGAATCAGGAAGGCTTGGTAGGCTTATTTAGTCTGCTTTTTATTCATATTTGCAGTAGCATTTAGTCAGGTGATTCTTACTAATTGAGATATTTTGGGTTATTGTTCTTTAAATCCTTGTGAAAGTATTTGGTATATTTTAAAGCTTGGGGGTAAAAATATTTTATTGCTTAGAATTTCTGTTCTTTTTCTTTAAAGTCATCAGTCCTTGGTGCAGGATTTGGAGAGCTTGCACCTTCCAAAATGGCAAATATCACCAACTCCCAGATTTTGGAACCATTGAAAGCTCCGAATTTGGGCCAGTTTATCACCACCCCAAGTTCACAGCAGAATAGTAACAGTGCCCCCACAACCACCACTTCTTGGGACTTCAAACCCCCAGCATCTCAGGCCTCAGTCCTTAGTCATTTTGGTAAGTGCATTTTATGTGCTGTTTTGTTACTTCTAAAAACAACATTTTGACTAGTAAGCACTACTGTGGAATTTAAGTTCAATATTTTCTAAACTAGACCACTTAGAGTTTTCTACCAGTACATACATGTCATACTATACTAAGGAACAGCAGGTGTTACTTTAACCAGAGAGTTGACTGACTGGGCAGGTTTATGGTTAGAGTACATTAAAAGACGGGAAAGCACATTTCCCTGCTAAATGAAATGATTTACTATTTTGGAAGTACCTGACATTGCTTCTAGGTTGAAGTAATGTCTATCAAAGAATGTCAATTCCTAAGTTTTTTATTAGGGTCCTGGTCATGTGTGCACCTCTAGTATACATAACCGTCAAGATCCTTGGAAGGAAAACAGATGTTTAAATCACATTCTAAGAATTTTGTGGACAGAGACTCATTCTTATAGGTTAGATTTTTGAAACCATCTGTCTAGACTACGCCAAAAAGCATGTTCCCCGATAACAACCATGAGTCAGCCTTCAAAGTCAGCATTTTTTTTTTTTTTAAGATTTATATATTTGTGCATACAGAACTGGGGTACAGGCCAGAGGCGCAGGGGCGGCGAGAGGCTTCACCAGAGACAGAGTGGGGAACAGAACAGGCAGATCTACGAAGTACACTGCTGAGGGGAGCAGCGGGCGGGTCAGGAGAGGTCTGCCACACCATGTGGTCACCTCTGGGGCAGGCGAGAATCAAACTAATGCGGAAGCGGCTTTAGATTCTCAGTGCTGTGCTTTAACCTGCCGCGCCACCAGGGAGGGCCCAAAGTCAGCATTTTTGATGGCAGCTATAACGCTCCCATGTTAGCTTTTTTTTCTGCACATTTACTAATAAAATAAGTAGTATGAGATTTTGGCAAATCTTCAATAGTATTTGCCATTTTTGTAGATAAAGGTTTTATTGGAGCCACAGTTCATTTACATATTGTTTATGACAAAGTCTACAAAGGCAGAGTTGTGAGTTGTTGCTAAGAGATGTCCTTCAAATCTTATAACATTTACTCTGTGTAGAAAAAGACAGTGAGCCTCTGTCCTAAAATATAGTAGTGGTAGCATTTCAAATCAGAGATGGAAACGAGGGTTATTGCTAAAGGGTATCTGGCTGGAAAATGAAATTGGAGCCATAATTGCTACTGTACATCAAAATGCCATATGGTCAAATGTTGAGTGTTCTAAATCTATAATAGAGAAATAGCAGGAATATCGTAGTAATAGAGAAAAACAGGAAGATTGTGATATACTCAGTATGAGGTAGGCTATTCTAGATGTGACAGAACATACCATAACCAAAATTAAGACTGACATGAAAAACTGGAAAAAAAAAAAAATGAAAATCACATCCTAGACAAAACAAAAAATAAATGGAGATTTAAGTAGAGCAGTAATGAAGTGGGGAAAAAAATAAAGAACTTGAGGTCTTAGGCAAAGACTATGAAATGATTTCTAGTTAAACTTTTATCATTTTAGTTTACATTGTTAATATTATTTTGCACCAAATTAGAAGAAAAATAAGTTTGGTAAAACAGTGTTGTTGGTGGGTAAGAATTTTGAAGTGTTTGTCAACATTTAAAATATACTTACTCTGTGAGCCAGCAACTTTGTCTTATAATTTGATCCTGTAGGCTTTATTACACTTGAACAGAGTGTCTTACATAAAAATGTATTCATTGTAGCTTTGTTTTTCATAGAAAGAGGTTGAAAAATCTTGTAGTAGATGAATACAGCACTGGTTTTAAAAAATGAGATCTGTCTACACTAAAGTACTATATAGCCATAAAATGAAGTGACTCTTCACACATTAATGTAGAACAGTTTTTGAAAGCTAAATGAAGGAGTCAAGATGTCTCTGTATACATACATATATACAGATAGGTAGGTTGGTAGTAGGTAATTGGTAGGTGAGTGAAAAGTTAGTGGCTTGTTTCATGCCTGCATACCTGTACAGATTCTGTTAGCTAAAGGTCAGGTGTGAACAACAGCTCTATACTGTCCTTACTTGCTCTCCACCACATATGTTTTAAGCATAAACTGTATCTCCTCTACTGTATAGGAAGTTTTCTACAAATCCTTTCAGACATCTTTCCATTTATCACATAGCATTCAGTATACTTTCATATACAGGTGTACAGAAACATTTGTTTGATTTAGCCGGGAGATGGTTGGGAGAAATTGATAGTTTTAACCCTTCATTATCAATGATTGGTGGAAGAGGGAACTCTATTCCAATGTTCTTAAATAATTGATCGTTTGTGTACTCCTCTCCCCAACTCTCTTCTCCCCAACTCTCTTTACGTTTCATAGACTTCAAATCTCAGCCTGAACCATCCCCAGTTCTTAGCCAGTTGACCCAACGACAGCAGCACCAGACTCAGGCAGTCACTGTTCCTCCTCCTGGGTTGGAGTCCTTTCCTTCCCAGGTAAAACTCCGAGAGTCAGCATCCAGAGACAGTAGCTCCACTGTGAATAAACTTCTGCAGCTTCCCAGCATGACCGTCGAAAATATCACCGTGTCTGCCCACCAACCACAGTCCAAACACATCAAACTCACTAAGCGGCGGATACCTCCAGCTTCTAAGGTGGAGTATTCCATTGTGGATGCATTTTAATATTTAGCTCATGTGTTAGTGTGTCTCAGAAACTCTGATAATTACGTTGTCAAGCACATAGATAAGTTACTGTTTTATGGTGATTGGCCATTTCTGGAGCTAATAGAAGAAATAGATTTGTATGAGGCCGTTAATTAAATTACATTATCTGGCTTGGAGAGACTGATAACCATCAGTCCTCACTTCTGATGCAGTGGGCTGGTCAAGAGAGGTCTGCCACACCTTGTGGGTCACCTCCCTGGCCAGGTAACGAACTCGTGCTACAGTGGCTGCGGACAGCTTCACAGCACTGCACTTTTAACTTGTTGGGCCACCAGGGAGGCCCTGAAAAAAGAAATCCTATTTTCCCTTCCCTTCCTGCCTCAAGCTTCCTTGCTCTCAGGCCTGCCAGTATTATTACCTGGAGAATTCAGCACTCACTTGGCTTTGTTTATAGGCCATCGTACATGGAACCCCTGACCCCTGTTCCTGACATAGTGGTTTTGTTTTTTCAGACTCCAGCTTCTGCAGTTGAAATGCCTGGTTCAGCAGATGTCACAGGATTAAATGTTCAGTTTGGTGCCCTGGAGTTTGGATCAGGCCCACTACTTTCTGAATTTGGACCCACTACAAGCAGTGAAACTAGTAACCAGATTCCCATCAGCTTGTATTCAAAATCTTTAAGGTACATAACTGATTTTGACTGAATTCAGTCTTTGTAAAGTGGAACAAAGTAGCACCTAAGATACCCGTTAGCTGGTGAAGATAATATTATTGTGGTGATGGGTTTGTGCAGTGTCTGGTATTGATTTATAGAAACCCTGAGCTTGTTAGCAGTCAGTCCCAATTAATTGTCCCTTATCTTCTGAAAATAGTTCTCCAAAATTTGCCTACATAAGACATTTAATATTACTAAAATCATGCAATATGTGTCTTTTTTTTTTTTTCACTTAGAGTAGTATTTTCAAGGTTTATCCATTTAATTTCCCTATAATATATTACATCTTGTTTATCCATTTGTTAATGAACATTTGGGTTTCTGTACATTTTGGCTGTTATCTGTCATGTTCATAGCAACTTTCAGTTATAAATTTTGTGTGCTTTTAGTACTTTAGGACATATATCTGAGAATTGCTGGTCATACTGGTAAATTTCAGATTTAACCGTTTGAGTGTTATCAAACATCCTACAGGAACTGTAGCATTTTGCATTTCTACTCATAATCTCTGAGGGATGTGATTTTTTTTTTTGCATGTCTTCATGAGCACTTCCTGTCTTTTAGTGGTATATTGTATACCACTATGCTCTACCAAGAGAGCACAGATTTTTAGAGTTAATTTTATTAGTTATTTTTTCCCACTTTCCAGAGTCAAACCTGGATATTTGCTTGGGTCCCCTTTGTAAAAATGGTTTCAGGCATCTGATTCTTTAAAGATTTTTTAAGTTTTCTTAAAAGCAGTCTCCCTGTGAGCTAGACGAGGTGGTGGTTTGGGGGGTTTGTTTTGGATAATCAATTGTATGATCAGTCCATCTAAAGAATGCAGTAGTATAAATTTGTAGTTTAGAATATACCTGTAGGATGATGAAGTTGTTCAACATCAGTAAGCAATTTAAAGTGACACAAATTTATGTGTAATTCCTTTTCTTTTTAGTGATTCTTTGAATACCTCTTTACCAATGACCAGTGCAGTACAGAACTCCACCTACACAACTTCAGTCATTACCTCCTCCAGTGTGTCCAGTTCATCCCTGAGCTCCAGTAGTCCAGTGACAACGTCTTCCTCCTATGACCAGAGTTCTGTGCATAACAGGATCACATACCAAAGCCCTGTGAGTCCATCGGAGTCAGCTCCAGGAGCCATCACTGTAAGTAATTTCATTTCTCCTGGAAGGAAGTCCAGGAAGGAGTTGAGCATGTAGTTTGGGAAATTCAACTTTGGGGAAGAAATTTTCTTTTAGAAATTGGCTAACCTTTTGAACAGAACCTTGTGGTTTATTTAGTTTGCTATTAGTGGGCAAATCCTTTGAAAGACAGTTGAATTGGCTAGCAGAAATTTGGTATCCTGTTTCCCTATATGTCCTGCTAAAATTATCAGGAGAGATATGTATATGTCGCATAGGAGTTTCTCCCTCCTACCTTTCGTTTCCTTTCTTGTTAGATGTTTTCCCCAAATATTTGATTCCAGACTGCTCTCAATACAAACAGGTTCACTAAGGGCTTTGAATGCGTTGGTAAACGCTGTGTTGGGCTGTGATATGGGATGTGGCGAAACAGAGGCCACTTATTTGGGACAGGGATGTGTTCATCAGTCCCGTGGGCCTTTTGTACTTGCATAGTGTCTTGAGGGGAATTCTTCCAGTGGCTTCTCTTTAGGGGCTGTGCTCTCAGTGTCTGAGGAGAGGAGTGTAATGGGGGAAAAGCCTGGCATTGGGATATTTGTTCTGTCTGTATTGATCTGATTCATCTGTGTTTTTACAGTATACCTGATTATGTGTTTACCTTCTTGGTGAAGTTTAGAATCTGTGACAGGTGAGGGTATTCACCCTACTTTGTAGAGGGAGGAGGTGATCTTGTCCTGCCTGGGCTTTTAAAATAAATTCTTTCATGGTTCACCCCACCTTCACTTCTGCCTCCAAAGTCATGTACAGCCATGTACTGAGTTAACTTGGTTGTTATTTGACATAAATTGTTTGTTTTTGACTTTCCCTGTCATGTCAGCTAAGTCATTTCTCATCCTATATATGCTTTCTAGTCTGGGCTTACATGTTGATTTACATATTTTTAAAATGCCTTTGTGATCTATTTAGCAAATTTTTCTTTACTGTGCTTTTGTTTTTTAGTACAGTAACAACTATGCATATGGAGTAGTTTATTTAAACAATTAAGGGCCACCTTAGTCATGTAGGGGTTAAAGTTTCAGCACTATGAGTCCAGTGCCAGTCACTGTGGCATGAATTCAACCCCGAACCAGGAAGCTGTGTCCCATACATGGCGCAGCAGACCTCTCCTGTCTCACCTTCTGCTCCCCTCAGCAGTGTATTTCAGTACATCCGCCTGTTTTACTACCCACTCTGGTGAATCCTCTTACCCTCCGCACTTCTGGCCTATACTCTAGTTCTTGCACACATGCACAAATAAAACAAATCTTTTTAAAAAAATAAACAAAAGTTTATTTTCTCATCCATGCTTACCACATTTTTTTTTTTAAATAAATCTCTCTTTTGTGTGGAAGAGATGTAGGCCAGAGATGTAGGGCAGAGAGGATTTAACCAGAGACAGAGCTAACCACATTTTTTCAAAAAGATTTTTATTTATTTATGCATACAGAGCGGGGATACAGGCTAGAGGTGCAGGGGCAGTGAGCGGGTTCACCAGAGACAGATTGGGGAGCAGAACATGCAGATCAATAAAGTACACTGCTTAGGGGAGCTGAGGGGAGCATGGGCGGGTCAGGAGAGGTCTGCCACGCCATGTGGTCACCTCTGGGGCAGGGATTGAACTGAAGTGCTGAAGTGGCTTTAGCTTAGTTTAATGCTGTGCTTTAACCCGCTGCGCCACCAGGGAGGACCACTAACCACATTTTAAATGCTCAATATCCAGATATGGTTATAGGTACAATATAGCACAGTGCACAGTGCATTTTTGCAGGAAATAATCTTTCTTTTAGACAGTGTTGATTCCTGTAGTTTCTAAAACAAATTATATTGTGTGCTGTGCAAGCTTAACTCTCTGCCACTTCACTCTTGGTCAGCATTCTAGCCAATTTCCCCTAATTTCGTCTTGTTAACACCACTCCAGCCAATTTCCACACTCCTAAAAATGTGATTCCTGTATTGTAACTTCTTGTCCGTTGTTTGTGCTTTAAAAAGTACAAAATGAAATGAAGCAATATGAATTAAAGATCTGATAGCTGCTCTTTCTTGATGCCCCTTTATTTTCTTTCTGCCAAGTGTACATTTGAGAAGACTTCTTTGGGTGGTGAGGTCTGTGTTGTTAGAGATGCACATGGTCATGTTTTATAGATAGATTTAGGGAGCACTGAATGCTAGTATAGAGGGTTTTGAAAGTATAGAACTTGATGGAGCTGGAAGGAATCAGTGAAATAAGCCAGAAGGTAAAAGAAAAATATTGAATGATTTCACTTATAGCAGGAATTTAAAAGAGCCAAATAAGATGGGTGGGTGAGGGGAAGTATATTGTTACTAGAAAACAAATAGACAGTTATAAACCGGAGAGATCCTACAGGGGAGGGGGACAGAGAGGGATCAGAAGGAGGGAGGAATGGGGGGGCTCTGGGGATAATGGGTGGGGGAGGGGAAAGTAAACTTTGGTTTAAAGTGAACAATAATGTAAATAGATACATTTTAAAAAGTGTAGAACTTGAATTACCTTTTACAAGCTGGTGAGATATGTTTCTTTTCCCTGACCTTTTAGTTTTTCCCCAGCAGATCTATTTTAATATCTACATTTCTTTCAAAAAATCTCAAATTGTTTTATTAATAGAAATTGTACTAGATTTAATAATGCAAAGATAACAGCTATCAGATTTGTCTTTTTCTTTAGTAGTTTTCAACAGAAGTGTTTGAGCCTCACAGGCTCCACTCTCAGCGACTCAGATGCAACAAATCATCCTTCCAGGGATGAGTCTGTGCTGTCAGTTGTAGTGAATGCTTTACAGTTAACTCTTGGTTATTTTCAGGTTCTGCTTTCCTTGGGCTATGACACTGCCCTCAGTCTTTTACCACCCACTTAAGAAAAGCCATGTTTCCAAACCATGGGTAGGAGGGAAATGGTTACATCAGGGGAGGTGTGAGCACAAGGGACTGTGGAGAATGGTTTACTGCTGCTGTGGCGGTGGGGGAGTTATAGGAACCACCCCTGAAGGGAGAAATCAAATACTGTCCAAAAATGATCGATGATATAAGACAATTTAAAAAAAAAGCTCCTTTTCAAAGTCACATCTTTTCTGAGAACATTTTGTTAACAATATAAAATAAGAAATTTTGTTCCTTGAAAGTTATTTTTGTTAGCATTTGAAAACAGTTCTTAGGAGTGATCCTCAGAACCAAGAACATGAATGAAACAGGTTTCTGGTGTGTTTTTTTGTTTTGTTTTTAAACAAGAAACTATCAATTTATTGGAAAGGCTGATTCCAGCATCTACAATGGTGACTTCAACCTAAATACCCAACTAAGTACTGATGGAGTGAATCTATTCAAGATTCTCAGGACTATGAAAGTCAGTTAATTGTGTATTCTCATCTGAAAAATGTCTGGTCTTAGGTCTTTCACCAAATGGGGCTTTCCTTGTAGTAGTCTCAGGATTGTGCTCGGCATCTGAACTAGTCCTGTCACTTTGAGAATTTTTTCCCTTGTCGCCTCATAAGGTGGCACTCATTTCCTAAAGATTTTGTGTTGCTGCTTGTTAGAGCAATTATAATTTGGCACGTCACTGCCTCTGGCTCCAGTAGCTCTTTAATAGCCATGACTGTAGTGTGGCTTCTTGACGACTTGTTCTTCATCAAGGGAGAACAGCAGTGAATGAGGAGCCAGAAGATGCTGTACCTCTTCTGCTTTTGCAAAGAGCCTGGTGATTTAATATAATATAAGAGATCTTTAGTTCTTATACTTTTATAGAATGTGAAGGAATGTTATAGCTTCCTGTGATTTGGGTCTATGTAGCATCCTTGTTACTTCTCTAAATACTCAATTTGGTTTTTAGAAATGTCACTTCCTTGGGACATATTAGGAATTTGTTCTATTGTATTTTTATTTTAAAAAATCTGTTAATTTCATACTTATGTCTAATTCCAAATAGAAAGTCATAATAAGTTAGTTACTTAATTTTTGTGTTTGTTTACTATCTTTTTCCTTCCTTATAGAATGGACATGGTGGTAGTCGAAGTCAGCAGACAGTAGACAGTAAGTATATCAACCTATGATTCTTGTCATTGCTGGTGGAAAACCAAACAAAAGAAGAACACAACTAACCTGACAAGGAGAATAACTGCATAAAATAGCCTGTTTATATTTTTTGATTATTTCTTGTGATCCACCATTAGAAATGCCACAGCTGTAGTATGAAAAAGTAGTCTCTTATTATTCTGTCCTAGTCAGACAGCACTTCATATCTATAGTGAAATGTAGATTTAAAAGATGCCTCGCTCAGAGGCACAGTTTCCAAGATGTTGAGAGGACTCAGCTAAAGAGTTGGTGTCATGGTTCAGGAAAGACATGCTTGTTGCTTTTTGAATCTGAATGACTGTAGCTAGAACAAGAGGGGAGAGTAAAGGATTCACCAAACACTTAGTGGAGAGCAGAACAGATGGATTTATTGAAAGACACAGCTGAGGAGAGCAATGATTGAGGCAGGGGAAGTCCAGGGGGGCCTGTTACTCGTTTCTTCATTAGTGCTTATCTATGATCGTTTATAGTGGTTTTTGTTCTTTCAGTGAGGCAAATGCATACACACTATTGGGTATGGACCCGAATCTGTGGAGAATCTTTTTTTTTTTTTTTGAATAATCTCCCATATTCTCCTCTCTCCCCCCCCCCTCTCTGTCTCTCACGCACACACATACTTGTTTTTTGAAAATCTCTTAGTGAACTTCTGTGATCTGCATTTTGGGCCAAAGAGATTTGTATCTTCATCTGATTTCTGTAAGAACAGGTGCTTTATTTGGGGCTGACCATCAGTGTAGAGCAAGCCTCTTGGAATACAGACAATGCTGTAAGAATTGACAGAATAGGCTGATGACCTTCTTGGCTGGCTGTGTTTGTTTTGATTTCTTCTTTATAGATATTTGTGCTTTCTGTTGGTCTTCCAGGAAGTCCTGCAGGTGGGTAAAGGTTGCATTTCTTTCCTAACTGGAAAAGACAGTGATGCTTTATTTCCAAGCACATATCTGAATTGTGTGTGTGGAAAGCACTAAAACTGAGTCTTTTCTGGGATTGATTGCATTCATGTTCTTCTAAAAACCTCCTAAACTTGCTTATGCACTGAGCTTATTCTATTCAAGCACATTCTAAGGAGTTGTTCACTTTATATTTGAAAGGAGGTGTTGGGCAGCAGACTGAATCTCTCTGCAGAGTTGAGGCAAGTGTGACTTTCAATTTCCACCTGGCTAAAACTGGCTGAGATATTTCACAAGGTCACCTTGATTTGTTTTGCTTTGATAGAAGCCACCAAGAAGACCTAACTCTTCTGCCTTGGAGTAAAAGTTGCCTTATGCGAAAATCCCATATATCAGTTGCAGAGCATCTTGACCTTCCAGGACGTGGGTCAGGATTGGCTCCTGTATTCTTTGCCTGTGTTTCTGACTGTGTGTGTCCTTTTGGTAGTCAGACCTAAAAAACGCACTGTTTGGTGACTTGACTTGGGCATTTTCCCTGGGGAATGTAACTATGTCTCCATCAATCCTGAAATGCCACAAATGTCTATTTCAGAACTCAGCATTTTCTCCAGAGGTAAAGAGATCTATTTCTTACAGCTACTTCATCCGTTCCTGCTCCAAAGACAGCAGACCCTCCCTCCGCCCTCCCATCTGTTGGCTCCCTGCCCAGCACCACCTCCTGCACTTCACTTCTGCCCTCTGCATCCCAGCACACTGCCACTTTGTCCTCTTTGTCCCAGCCTGGTGACCTGACCAGCAGTCCCCTGCCCCCGCTTAGCAGGTATGAAGGAAATATGGGCCCAGAATGAAGGGTGCATGGGGGTGAAGCCCCTGAGCCCTCATATGCCACTTTCGCAAACACAACCTCACATGATGTCTGGGACTTCACCTCTGCTGTCACAGAGCATCGGGCCCTGGGGAGGGAATGGAACCAGGGTCCTCCCTGCTGCTCTTTCTGGGCCCTCAGCAGGGTGCATTGCACCTAACTCCTTCACACCTCTGGGCCCATGTCACTGTGATACAGGATGAAGATAGGGACTTTCTGGGCAGCTCTTTGAAGTATACTTGCCGTGGCTGCAGAGAGCAAGTTTTTAGAACAGGGCGTAGGGGTTGGGCTTTGGTCCTTACCTTACATTGTCTTAGTAAAGTTCACCTCGTCCCCCAGTAGTTAGAATTTGATGAGAATTCAGGCTCTGACTTTGATGTGGGGGGCTGATCATAGAAACATCCCTCACTCGAAGATTTAATAGGAACTTGAAGAGTGTCAGTGTCTTAGTGCAGTCCTTTTGTTAATTTTTATAGTGTGGTTCCCCAGGCCAGGCTGTGTCAGATCCCCAGACCAGGCTGTGACTAGACAGTGCTCCTCTAGGATATTTCTAACCACCAGCACCTTGGATTGGGTTCCAGGTGATAAGGAGTGACACGAATAGAGTTGGCAATTGGCTGATTTCCCTGGGTGGGCTGGGGCGCGCTTACCTGACGCATCTAGACATGGGTCGTCCTTCTGCGAGCGCTGCGGGGGGTGGACACATGGTGCTCTGCTTTGTCTTCTAGTTCACTCTCCAGCCATCAGAACAGCCTCTCCTCTGCGCACGCAGCACTCTCCTCCAGCACGTCACACACAGTAAGTGTCCTCCTGGCTCCTCACCCACAAGTGGCCCTGCACAGGGACCTGGCAGCCTGTCACATGCAGCAGCAGCTTCAGTGTGTGCATTTTTAGGTCCCTGGACAATCTTTTGCTTAGTTGAAGCATCTTCATCTAGGTGTATGGGAGGAGCTGTTGTTTGTGCTCTGAGATAAGTCATTGGCAGGGACTCTCAGATGGTGATTTTACTCCCAAAATGTGCTGAGCTTTTCCTGGTCACTGTAGAAGACTTTTCTACTAGCAAGGTTGTTTTTATTTTCTGAGGCTTGCTCCATTGAAGCATTTGTAAACTTCTTAGAGGGAAGTGAGGTCACTGCTAACTTTAGCTTGTGCTCTAAAACTTGATCTAATGAAGGGCATCTTTTCTGGATAACCCTGTGTGTGAAACAGAGGAAATGCTTGAAAGGAAAAGAAAGGTCTTCTGTGAAGACTATCCATCCTTTGCCACTGGCACATCTTAGGTCTTTGAGACTGTGACAGTCCTGGCTTCTGGCCCAGTCAGCATTCATACATTTTAATTGCTGGTCATGTAGGCTTCCCCCCATTACAGCATTGGGTTTCCTGTTCATTCTTCCCTTGTATCATCTCAAATCAGGCTATTTCACCTAGCTCAAAGGCACAGATGTTAGGAAGGTTGACATTGAAGAAGAAAGTCTGGAGTATGCAAAGCAATAGTGCATGCACAAGTGTAGTGCCAACTGGGAAGTGTTACTTGATGTGCCATAGGGTAACCTGCATGGTGGAGATTGAAGGTGTGACGCTGGGAGCATGGTGTCAGTGCCAGGGGTTGGGTAGATTGATGAATGAGTTATTGTGAAATGGCAAATAGTGGAAGTACCAGGACAATTCACTAAAAGATGGCAGAAATTTGCACAAGGATTTGTGAAAAGAAAGGCCAGTGCTCAGATGGGTGGGACAGTATGTGGGGCTGGAACTGCCCCAGATAAGTAATTTATGCTGTGGGGCACACATGGGAGGCTTGGTGATTCCTTCTGAAGCTTTTTGTTCTTCACCTTCTTTCAGTTCTTTGTTCTACACATGCCCTGATTTGGAGTGATCTCAGTCTCAGAGTCTTCTCCTCCTCCTTCAAGGCAAATACCTTCTTGCTTTGCCTAACCAGGTGTATCTTTGCCACTCATCTTCCATTGCTCAAGCCCTTTCTGGTGCCTTGTTATTGGCTGCAGTTGAATTGCTGGGAAGGTTTCTGGAAATCACTAAGTAGATCCTGTCACACAGGAACAGGGGCAAGCTAGGTACTTCCAGGTAGGCCCTCATGGGGACTGTAAGGTACAGACAGGTTCCACATCAAAAGCCTTTCTTGTACATCTGTGACTTCCAGGTCAGAGTTGCTAAGAAGTCCAATAGAAAGACATCTCTAGACTGCTGTGACTTGGGTGGGCAGCTGATGGCCCACAGTCAATTTTCCTGAGGCTACTTGCTTTCCTTTGAGGTAGATGGCCTGTGTCCATTCTGACTGGTTTGTGGTGCCTTGTTTGAGATACCAAAACAGGATCTTTGAGCATTTTTAGTGATAAAATTCAGTAGTCTTGAAATTACTCAGCTATGTGCTTTTTCTCAATGTACTGATGAAACTGCAATCTGAGGGGCTACAGTGACCACTGAGTACAGAACCCCACAGCTCAGTCTTGGAGACCGAGGATGTCTCCACTATCAGGCTAGGCTTTACTATTATATTATTGCCTTGCCCAGATCCATGTGTTCTGGCATTTTTGTTTTGCCAGCATGCCAGTGCGGAAAGCACCTCCTCCCTCCAGTCCTCAGCTACCTTCTCTACGGCAGCAACTTCTGCCTCGAGTGCCACATCCTCAGGGCTCAGCCTGCCAAGCAGCATGAACACAGTGAACAGTCTCTGCCTGGGGGGGACCACCATAAGCACCCCCAGCAGCACTACCAGAGCTACACCCTTGGTCACCTCAGGTGTGTGTCCCAGAGGCCCTTTTTTTTTGACCTATACTGGACTCCTGGAAGGTGTACTCTTCACCCAGCAGGGATGCTCAGGAGTTGGGCAGGGTGGGTGGACAAGGACATGAGAAGATTATTTATAGTTTCCCTTTGATCCCTGCCATGGTCCTTTCGTTTCTTCTATTGACATTTTGAGGACTTGGTCCTTCCAGCCCTGAGGTATGGAAGGTATGTGGGCTCTCGGGGCAAAATTACTGGCAGCCTTTGTAACTTTTTTATTACCTCCCCCATATTTTCTGTCCCTGTTTTCCCTGGAACTGAGATGGCACGGTGACAGTGAAGACAAAGGAGTGGCTATCATGGATGACTTCTGGCCACTTTGTGTGCCCACCCAGCTCAAACTGATTTGGTCGAAATTGCCAAAAGCCTCCGTCAACACAGCTTGTTTCTTTCCTGGCACTGTCTGCCCTGCTCAGGGCAGTGAACTTTGAGGGATATGTGAGGGGTAGCATTTATGTTCGACATGAAAACAGCCCGAGTGTGACAGTATGTGCTTTGTCTCCCACTGTTGCTATCCACCTTGACCCTAGAGCCTGCTGCCTTCCTCTCTTGGCCATGGTCCCATGTGATACCACACTGTGGTTAGAACTTAAGGGCCCCCATTAGCTGAAGAATCTCACTCCTAGTGATAAGCAATTCACTGATTTGATTTTTGCCTTTATAGGCAAAGCACCCCCAAACTTGCCCCAGGGGGTGCCACCTCTGCTGCACAACCAGTACCTCGTGGGTCCCGGAGGCCTGCTTCCTGCCTACCCGGTAAGCTGCTTTGGACTGGGGGGCTGGCACCCAGCAGGGTCTGGTGAGTGGGAGGGGCCTATTTCCGCCACCCTAAGCCTATCGCTGCTGCTCTGATCCCTGTTATTTCTCCCCTCTGGACTCCATTGAGGGCAGGATCTCTTAACCCATAGCAGCTGAGCCCCACCCCATTTTGGGTGTATCCTGCTCCACCTTCCTCCACCTTGTTTTAAGTCCCCATATAAGTTGATATTTTCTGGGGGTGGGGTGTAGTCCCTAACACCCATTTTTGATCATCATGCAGATCTATGGCTACGAGGAGCTTCAGATGCTCCAGTCACGGCTGCCAGTGGTGAGTGGGGTGATGGGTTGGGATTCTGATTCCTTCATCAATCAGTTCCTTCTCCCTTGGCCTTCATTGCTGTCCTAACTAATCCTGAGCACCCGTGACCTAACCCAAGAACCTCTTTCAGCATCACTGCAGAGAAAGCTTCTTGCCTATCCCTAAATTGCTAGTTTCCTTCCAAGTGCAATTCAGTGCCTGCGGCTACCAAGGTGATGGCAGGGGTTGCTTCTGCACCTGGGCAAGTGGCTGGAGCTGACTGTGTTTAAGAGCCTTTCTGAGCCTGGCCTGCCACCATGTTTGCCATAATGCTGGCCCTGCATTCTGGTCACTGCAGCCTCATTCTGAGGACAGGGCTGCCTGTTTGTTTTGGCCCTTGCTTACCACCAGGATGAGACACAGGACTCCAGTGCTGTGCAGGGTGTGAAGGGAACTGAGCTCCCCACACACCACCTTGGGTTCCTGCACTGCCACTCTTGTCTGGCATTTCCCAGATTCCCAGTAGCCCAGGGCATCTGTCAAAGATTTTGAGGAGCAGTGGTATCCATTGTGCTATTTGGGGTCTTTTCTCCTGTCCTAGAGGGAGAGGCTTTCTTTTGGCAAGGTGTCCTTCCTCACATTCTTCCCATTGGTGGTGATCCCTCCTCTGCCTGGCCACAGAGCACTCAAGGAACTACAGCTATCACCACCCCTCCAGGTCCTGAATCTGAAGCTCATCGTCAGCTAAAGGATTTCCAGAGGCAGAGACTGGTTATTGGGCCTTTCTCCTCCCTTGAGCAGATGATCAGCCCGTATTCCCTCAAGTATCCAGAAAGGATTTTGAAGACATGACAACATATTTCTTGGGTGACCAAGAGAACTTATGGTTCTCTGGAGATGCCCAAGCCATAGGGTGGGGACTTTTAGTGTGGTGACTAAAAGTTGGCGCTGGTAACCTTGAAGAGAAAACTTCAGCCCTCTGTTCCTGGAGCCCCTGGGTGTCAGAAATGGAGCACGAGAGGAGTCCTGCACAAGTCTATGCCTGGAGAGGCTAGGTGGAGGTCCAGTTCTAGGAATCATCCTCGTGTTCTTTTTATTGTCTTTACCTGAAGTAAATCCACCTCTGTGTCAGCTTTTATGTTCCCCTTTGGTCACTAGCCTCTGATGCTTTTGTGCTAGTTCTCACCTTTTAGATTTCTTTCTCTTGTAAAGGAGCTCCCCCTTCTGGGCTTTCTCCCTGTCTCTGCTGTGTTGCTGCTAACTCTTCTTCCCTAGTCCTCCCACCTCTGGAGTTCTAGGTAGAGCTGCAGGTGCTGTGGATTTTCTGAAGGCTACTTGGAGATGAGGCAGGAGGGTGTGCCTGTCTTCCCAGCCAGATGGGTCCTACCCGCCTGGCTGTGATGAGCGCTGCTGCCCGAGATAAGCAGAAGGGCTTCAGCTTGGCTCAGAGACCAGGGTGGAGTGTGTGTTTTGCCACAGCCCAGGCGGTGAGCCAGGCCTCCCTGCCTTCAATGCAGTGCTGTGCTGCCAGTGCAGAGTGGGTGGTAGATCCTTATCTGGGGTCCTGATTGCACCTGTGCCTATCAGACACCGCTGCCCAGACTTGTTAAATGATTTTGGAACCTCCTCTCCTGTTGACTTCTTTATAGTTTTGTACCTAGCTTCTTTTTAGAATCCCTCTCACAGAAAAAGCCAACAGGGAGCTGAGTTGGCCAGTGATAGTCACCAGCATCCATCTCTGTTAAAATGCATGTGAGCTTGGGCCTCCAGTTGACTGGCTAGCTGAGGGATTGGTCTGTCTGCACACTTTGTGGCTGCTGTACAGCATGACTTCAGTGGGCCCCATACACTTTAAATTCTGTGGGAGCTGGCCTCTGGAGGTATGCACATGACGTTCCCGTCTAGCTTATCCTGGATGTGTCACAGCTCCTGGAGTGTTTGGGCTGTCTGCTTTTCCTGGAGTGGGGCTGAGGCTCTTCTGCTGATTCAGTCCTACCTGGTCTCATCTAGGATTACTATGGAATTCCCTTTGCGACACCCACAGCCCTTGCCGGCCGAGATGGGAGCCTTGCGAATAACCCATATTCAGGTTAGTCCCCCACAAACACGTGGGTAAGTCAGGGGACATTGGGCTGGGCTGTTGAGTTAAAACCCCAAGCATCTGAATACAGAAACAGAAGGGCTAAGAATGGCCAGTTAGCTTCCTGTTAATGAGCGAGGAACTGTACCTCTTCCAGTTTGCAGGAGCCAGGGTGACTTTTTTTTTTTCTGGTCAGGACAGTAATGCTCTTCTCCTCTCAGGTGATGTTACAAAATTTGGGCGAGGTGACTCTGCTTCCCCTGCGCCCCCCACCACGCTGGCTCAGCCACAGCAGAGTCAGTCCCAGGCCCACCACACAGCCCAGCAGCCCTTTCTGAATCCTGCATTGCCACCTGGGTATAGCTACACCGGCCTCCCCTACTACACGGGCGTGCCCAGTGCCTTCCAGTATGGGCCCACCATGTTTGTGAGTATTTGTGGAACGTGTCATTTCAACTCCAGGAGGCAGGGACACCCCCTGCACTGCTGGTAGTCCCTGTCCCCTGCTCCTGCACTGTGCTACATGAGCACTGCAGGTGGTATCCTCTGCAGTTAGCCAGGGTGGACCTGACCTGCCACACCCTACCTTGTTCCTCCATTAAATACTGCTGTTGCTCTCCAAGGTCCCTCCCGCTTCAGCCAAGCAACATGGTGTGAGCCTCAGCACCCCCGCCACCCCTTTCCAGCAGGCCAGTGGTTATGGCCAGCACAGCTACAGCGCAGGTGAGGAGTATTCCCAGCAGAGAGAGATGGTGGGGAGGGCAAGCTTGACAGCTCATGTGCCTTTATCCTGTCACGCTAGGTTACGACGACCTGAGCCAGGGCACAGCAGCAGGAGACTACGCCAAGGGTGGCTATGGTGGATCATCACAGGCCCCAAATAAGCCTGCAGGTTCTGGACCTGGCAAAGGTAGCGTCCTTTCCAGGTTTAAAGTTCAGATAGTTGTCTCCTACTCCTGCTCAGGCAAAGCCACCCCAGAGCGCCCCCTAGAGGTGGGGGAGGTTGGAACTGGGCCCTCCTCCCTTGGGAACAAATGCTTTTCCTCCTAGGAGTAACCGTGTCTTCAAGCACCACTGGCCTTCCTGATATGACTGGTTCTGTCTATAATAAGACTCAGGTGAGGGAGGACAAAGGTGGGTGTGTAGGTTGGTGGGAGGTATAGGCCAACCTGACCCTCACTGTTGTCTCTTTACTCTGCAGACTTTTGACAAACAGGGATTTCATGCAGGAACCCCTCCACCTTTCAGCCTGCCGTCAGCTTTGGGCTCCACTGGGCCTCTTGCCCCGGGAGCAGCCCCTGGTTATGCTCCTCCACCATTCTTGCACATTCTGCCTGCCCACCAGCAACCCCACTCGCAGCTGTTACACCACCACCTTCCGCAGGATACTCAGGTGAGTCTATTTCTAGGACAGCCACTCTGCCTGGACCTGGTGCTTTCTGCTCAAGCCCTGACAGTTTTCTCTCCTCCTCCAGAGTGGGTCGGGTCAACGCAACCAACCCAGCACCCTGCAAGCCAAGTCACAAGCCTCCAAGCCTGCCTATGGCAACTCTCCATACTGGACTAACTGAACTGGAGGGGTGGGCTGGGGCAAGGCATACCCTGAGCAGAAAACACAGGGCCCACTTCTTGGAGCTCAGTACCCTTCCCTAGAATCCCTGAGACATGTAACTGTGTCAGCCGCGCCTCTGTAGGGAGCCTGCCTCCCAGACTCGCTATTGTATGTAATGTATTTATGTATGTATTTGTAAATGTGATAGAAATCTTGGGGAAGTGGAGATGGCAGCTGCTCTCTACACAGGCCCCATTGCTATAGCAAAATAAGACTCCTCCCTTCTTACTGCTTTCAGGCCTTCTACAGAGCCCCACCCCTGCCCTGCAGGCTGCTAGGGGCAATGTCTGGAGGACTGGTTAAGGCAGTTTGGGCATTGGGTCAGGATACCAATGAAGAATCACGACTTAACTTGTGTCCTTCTAAGACCATTATTTGAGTTTTCTTTCTTGTGTAATTTACTTTATCCTTCTTTTTCAAAAACTGGTCTGTTATTTGTCATGTTACTCTAGTGCAAAATCTTGAGCTGGGAATCGCAGATACACCTCCCCGCCTCTTCCACCCAATGTAACACTGGCACCTGTTTGTCTTCATACACAGCAGGGGCTTCTGGTCAAACATTTTTTAATCAGAATTTGCCCTCAGAGAGGTACAGCCAGTCAGCTCCCCTTAAAAAAAAAAAAAGAAAGAAAAATCAAAGATTTTGCTTTCATCTCAGTGAGAATGCATCTTCAAGCAAAGGATGTCCAAAACTAGATGGGTGACTGTTTCAGGGGTTTCTCTTTTGCCCGAACTCACTCCACCTAATAAAGTTCTGAGAGCATCCTTGGTCTCGTGTGGTCTGACTATAACAGGTGTAGGAGGTAGGGGATTCTCTTGTAGCACGTTATCAACAGGTTTGAAATATCCCTACCCTGGCAGTCAACAAATATTCCAAAGCTCAACTGACTTTAAGAGATTCACCAAGAAGCAGTCAAGCCTTCTCTGTCCTTTATTCCTTAAGGAACCTAGCATGACCTCGTCAAAGGCTGTGGTGGAACAGATGGGAGTCAGGGTGATAGGAGGTAAGCAACTGGCCTTAGTATCTGCTCCTGAAACTCCAGAGCTACCATCCACCTGAATGCTGGATTATGAACACCTCTTCCTCCTGCAAGTATCTTTCCCTAGCACATGGCACAACCAGCTGGTAGGTAGGTTGAGTCGAGAGGCGCTGCCTGAGACACAGTAAGCTCAAAGTTTCAGTCCTAAGTAACCCCTATAACCAGGCAAGCTAATAAACAAGCAAAGGAAATACATGCTGCTTCAAGTTAGTAAACCAGACCAGCCCTGGATCAATGTATCTTTCCTGTTTTGGGCCTCTCAGAGGTCATCAGATGGGTGAGGTGCTGTTAACCCATAATAAATGAAACCTTTATTAAATAGTTCTTACCTGAGTCCCAGAAGACAAGTTACAAAAGGCTTACCTATGGAGGGCAGTGATCACCCTCCACTAACCTGCTGTGTTGGCCGACCGCCCTATTCCAGAATGGCTGTTTTTCAACCACCTTTCTTGCCACTTTACTCACTTCCATGCAATCCTTGACTTGAGCATGATGTGAAGAGGCAGGTTGGCAGACTGATTTGTTTTACAGCCGAATTCTGGACATAATTTGCAAGGGACAGTGGAAACACCGAGACCACACATTTTAGTTTTAACAAGAACAAAAAAAGAGGGTCACCCCATGGGGAAGTAGCAATACAGGTATATTTTATTTCACATTTTATTAGTAGACAGATGGGCAGAAAAGACAAAATAAACCACTAAAGGGGAAGTCAACACAAAATGCATCAGAGATAATCTTATAAGTTAAACTAAAGAAAAACATCTATAATTTCAGCTAAGAAAACTATTAAAGTCGGGTGTGTCCTGCTGGTTTCAGAATAGTTGAAAATTGCATCTGAATCTTTTTTGTAAATGTAAACCTTGTTTATTAGGATGGGAGGGGCAGAGTTCATTTTCAGTGGAGAACTACACATTTCCCCCTTCAACCTCTTCCTATATGTCCCAAACATGAGGAAACCAGCAAATAAAGAAGCAAATAATTACCATGAGAATAAAGGGGCTACAACATGTGGCTAATAGGAATTCTGGAATGATAAGAAAGAGTGGGGAAGACTTTGAGAAGCAACAACGAAACCATGATACATACTTTCTCCACCCAGCCTCAAAATACAGACCTGAAGAACAGCCAGATTCCACTAGAATCAAAATGAACCTTAAAGTGTGGAATTTTTAGTTGATGTGACACCAAGTAATCAGCATAGCTATATTCACAAGGGTCTCACCTGAGGCCTCAACTGCCAGAAATAAGAAAAATTATATATGTAAGTTTTTTTTCTTGCTGCCAGAGGCTATGTTTTCAGAGCTCTGGAACCAGGACCTGGGTTTTGCAAGTCAGCCTGAGCTATCAGAATGTCTACCTGCTAGCAATGAACACATCCCAGTCTTTTCAGGGACTGACTGTACCCTTATTGGCAAGCTCAGCCCTCAACACCCCAAAGAGCTGAGAGCCACAACCTATACTTGTTTCTCTCTCCCTGAGTCAATGCAGAATAGAGGCCAACGGGGCCTAACAGAACAAGGCTGAGCAGTATGGCACCTCTGCCAAGGTGCCTGAACTGCCCTGGGAGAGAAATGTTTACCGGTAAGAGAAAGGAAGGCTTAATTTTAGGGTTCCAAGAGCATAAGTCCAAGCTACTGGCTATAACATATGGGGTGAGGGGTAATCTGAGCATTACCAGATAAGTAGGCTATCTGAAGTTATTACTCGAGAAGCCTGAAGGAAAAAAGCACGTTTTTACACCCTTCTGTGAATGTGACATCAGAGCATTTTATCACAAAGATTTGCTCGGTTATTTGAATCTGACTAGATTCAGGGGTGCGAGCAGTCCTGAACCTATGGGAATTGGGCAGAGACTCAGGCACAAGGCGCTACATCGTCCCATATGAACCTATGAACCTTAGCATGTTAAATGTTCCCACTTAACACTAGATAAAACTTACCTAAGAGGCCAGGAGGGCTGCCATATCAGCATGTGTTGGAGAGTTTGAAGTGTGAATGAAAACCCTGAGATCAGAAAGGAAGGAGGAGCTAAGGAAGTAACTACTCTGTCCTAGGATCCATCCTACCCCTGTTTCTAATCAACCCTTTGGTTCTTTCTGAGTTGACACTAGTATGCAGGGACATGAAGTAGGATTGTAGTTGGTCTTCTGTTATTTTCCTTCCAACACCCATGATTTTACATTATAGTGATTTTCCCCACTTAACACTCCTATGAACTGGCCCACTCCCATTAAGAAAAAAAAATCACCTTCAAGTTCTGAAGTCCCTGGTTGGTGAAGGCTGATGGATCTCAGTATTGATTGAAGAAACATGATCCATGTTTTCCCAGTCTAGGGAAATCAAAGCTGCAGCAACTGCCTGGCAGAAAGATCTAGACACTGCCTGCAGCCAGTTCCCTTGGCCCTGCCAGAGAGTCAAAGAAGCCCAGGGCAAGCTCCAAGCACAACTTCAGCTTGCACTCCACAGTTAGAGTACATTGGAAGGAGAGAAAAGTCCAGGTCACATCCAATGAGGAAAGTGGGAACTGATCACTCATATCTCACATATGTCCACAGTTATTTATCACTATCAGTATAAGCAGCTCAATGAAAACCAAAATCTTAACACATGCACCTAGCATTAATACTGAGTAATTAAAATCTGGCTACTTAAAAGTAAATCCTTATGGTAAAAGTGTACTTTGAGGGAAAAAGGCCACGTTAAATACATAAAACAGGTGTTTTACCTCCCAACAGTTGTCACCAGTAGTTTTGACTGACATTTTTCCCCTCAGCAGCATCAACCAAAATTTTAGTCCCATCACTAAGACTTCACGCACACACTAATCCCCATTCTCTCCCGACTCCTGGAAAGGGGGTTGGGGGATATCAATTTTGCCTTTAAAATAAATAGCAATCAAGTGCTCAGTTCTATGTAAAGTATGAATATTTATTTCAGGCTTTAGATCCCAATCGATTTCAAAAAACAAAATCTGATTTCTCTCCTCAGAAAAGCTGAGGCCTCCGTGTTAAGATGACTTCCTGGAAGCTGAAGGGGCTCTGTGCCCTTAGAAACACATTTCATCAGGCTTAGCACAAAGTCCCTGATGCCCGCTGTACCCCAGTCTTAAGAAGGGAAAGAAACAAATTCACCACCATGGGGCTGAATCAATGCACACACACTAATGTTAATGAGCAGCTAAACCTTGGCAAATTAGCTTTTTTTGTAAAGTTTTGTGGGGTTTTTAAGGTTTTTCTCCCTCCCCCCCCCTTTTTTTTTTTGCTACCCAGCATATGCAGCACTTGTGAACTCCCAATGGGTTCCCAGCTTTACACACAATTAAACGTCTTAATGAAAGACTATTTAATTCTTCAAGAATCTAAAAACAGACCAAACGTGTGTTGTTGTGAACACTTTGTAGAGACGAAGTAAGACTGGAGATTGGGTTGAAAGAAAGAAAGAAAGAAAGAAAAAAAAGAATCAATACAGTGATGGAAGGGTAAAGAATGCAAGAATTCAGACATTCTGTGGAGGGTTACTTTCTCTCCATTTAGAGGTCCATAAAAAGGAGCAAACTGAGATCCATAAGGGGAGTCAGCAGGAGCCGTGTTTGTTTACCCCACCCCATTATAGGTTTTTGCTGAGGGGCCACTGCTAGGTCCCCACTTGCTCCCCTCCCTTTGGCCTGAGTCGGCAGGGCAGTATAGGGGCGTTGAAGGAGCACGTCACGACTCCTCATTCCCAGAATCATCATCATCATAACAGTCGGCATCTTCTTCCTCCTCATCTTCATCATCAATGTCGTCGTCGTACAGGTCGTCATAAAGCAAATCTGAGCTGTTATCATTGGAAGGCACTTTAGTTTTGATGCAATATTCTGCCAGGGTTGTGGGGACCTTTACTCCATCCTTTTCTGCTTCGGCTTTAGTGGCTGAAACCTGTTTCCTGAAAGGAGAGAAAGTCTGTATAAGTGTCTGTCTTGAAGATGTTTTTGTTTTAATTTTTAAAAAAAGATTTATTTATTTATGCATACAGAACTGGGGTATAGGCCAGAGGTGCAGGGGCATTGAGAGGATTTACCAGAGACAGAGTGGGGAGCAGAACAGGTTGACTGACTTAGTACACAGCTGAGGGGAGCATCGGACTGGTCAAGAGAGGTCTGCGCCATGTGGTCACCTCTGGGGCAGGCTGAAGTGGCTTTAGCTTCTCAGTGCTGTGCTTTAACCCACTGTGCCACCAGGGAGTTTTTAACTGATCTTTATAAATAATCAAGATCCCTTGACTGATTGCTGAACCTTACCACCTGCCTGTAAACAACTGACAGATGCCCTCTAGTATACCAAAGATTCTCAAACTATCAGATACCATTTTGAAGGGTACTTTTAATAATGACCCTTTGAGTGGAGTTTAAAAATTACTGGATCTCAAATGCTGGTTATCCAAAATCACCTCATATTTTTTGTTCAGTCATCTTACCAAAGTCATAATACAGCCCCTCTTGTTAATTCAGCAATTGCCCCACTAAACTTACAGTAAAAATTCAATGCTTTAAAGGCTTGATTCCAAAATTGCATGACTGACCTGCCTATCCCTTTATCTTCACAGCTCATACTTTTTCTAATTCCACAACTTTCAAGCCACTCTCTGGTCTTTTTTACTACCTTAAACACACGCCCTGAAATTCTTCTGTGTTGTTTTCTCCTGATCTACAAGTGGCTGACTGTTTCTTCACATGCAGATCTGAGCATAAATAGCACCTTAAAGGAACCTCTTCTTGGGTCCCTCCGTGGTGGTGCAACAGGTTAAAGCACAGCCCTATGAAGCTATCTGCATTCACTGCAGCAGGAGTTCAATTCTTGGCCAGGGAGGTGACCTGAATGGTGTGGCAGACCTTGCCCTCGCCTGTCCTGCCTGCTGCTCCCCTCAGCAGTTTATATCTATAGATCTGCCTGTTCTGTCCCCCACTCTGTCTCTGATGAATCCTCTTACACACAGTGCCCCCTTCCCCCACACCTTCTAGCATGTACCCCAGAGTTCTTGTATGCATAAATAAATCTTTGTTTTAAAAAGGCCTTTTCCAATAACCCAGTTTAAAGCAGCCATCTTGTCATCCTTTCCTTTCACATTATCTTATTTGCCTACAAGTTAAGCAATTTTTTCCCCTTTCTGTGATCACCATCTGTGCATTTTCTTTATTTTTACCAACCCCTACCCCATTACTTCCAAAATGTGACCTTCATTGGAGTGGGTAACTTGTCTTTGTCACTTCTATCTTCCCAATGCCTAGAACACAGTGTGTCACATAAAACATTGCAACAAATACTGGAAAGTCAAGTTTCCTTCAAGTATGAAAAGCTGACCCATCAAGGGACTGAAGAAACGGAACTTTAACAGCAAATCACCACTCTCCTGACCTTCCTTTTTTTTTTACTTCTGTAATAAGGCCTTTTCCAGTCACTCTTAACTTGCCTTCCCGAGCCTTCTTACTTTCCCTTGGTCATCTTTCCACTCCCATGGTTTTCATACCATTCTTTTTACATTCTCAAATGATCAGGTTCCAGCCCAGACCTTTCTTCTGATCGTTATACTTATGGTCCATAGGAACCCTAATTCAGCAAATCTGTATTTCTCATTTTCCACCTCAACAGCAAGCTTCTCTTATTCTTCTGAAAGGATCAGTTCTTAAAATCCTAAATCTCACTCCAGAGCCCTAATTTTTGTTTTTTTCAGTCCTACTGCCACAGTTTCAGTTTAGTATTCATATTATCCACTATTCAACTGCAGTCTTTCAGAACGCAAATATAATTATCTCTTCCCTTTCTAAAATCTTTAAGTGGTACCTTACTCCCTCCTTTAGGATTAAGTAACAAATTTCTTATCATGGCTTCAATGGCTTTTAAGACACTCAAACCTCTCTTATTTTCTCATTATTTCATAAATTTAATTTATATCCAAGCATGTAAAACTACAACTCTTTTTTGATAGGCATTGCTATTATTTCATGCTATTCTCCATAAGAGGCTTGCCTTTCCCCCTTTTACTTGCAAAAGGGCATCATATCTCATAGGAACAGCAAGGCATTATATAGTTCTCCTTCTAGTCATGTTTATGCTTCTATAATTATTATAGTGTATGATCGTTTTACAAATGCTTGCTGTATTTAGTATGAGCTCCCTAGGGAGAAAGACTATGTTAATGAATTAGAGAATACCTACCTGATTCAAAATTGGTATAGAATAAATGTTAAAAATAAAGAATGATAAAATTTAAAAAGTACTACAAAGAAAAAATATCCTGTTATATCAAAATAATCGTCATTAACTTTAGCTGAACATCTTTTGTTGACGTCTTTCTCTAGTAGACAGATAAGAGCAATGGGGAAACACATGAATAGTTTAATAAGTAGAAATCACTTTTATAAATGCATGTTATTTGAAATACAAGTATTAACATGTATAACCATATATAATATTTAACAAAAAATGAGATAAAGAATCAAGGAAAATAAAGGGAATATAAATATATTAGGAATATTCATGTGTCCTTTATGTACTAAATTCTCCCTTCCCTTGAAAGTTTCCAATTCTGGATTGGAATCAAGACTTCAATTCTGATTTGGGGAAGTATTTTCAACCTTCAATTGTTAGTCCACTCCTGCTCTTCTAAATTTCTACAGTATGTTCTATTTATCTAAATTATCCTCTGTCAATCTTTGATATATACCAGTCACCTAGGTGGCTGGTAAAAGCACAGTTCAGTTTATAGATGTAAACTCTGGATTAGAAATGTGTCCAAAGGTAATTCGTTCCAATGGGCAAAAAAATTGAGAACTATGACTTTGTATTAGCTGTTATCAAAAGAAGGATATTTGTATTGATTCTAGTACTTCCTATACTCCTACATACAAAATGTGCTGATACTGTCCTTGGACTTAAAAGGTCAGATGAAACTTGTCAGAGCTGGAGGTATACCATTCCAAGTCTTCTGACCTTTTTTAGGACTGTTAAAACAAACACCAATGTTGCTGGTATTGAGGATATATAGGAAGGTGCTGGTTAAAAGATCAATAAACAAAACTAGGTAGTTTTGTTTTCAAAATTATCTGCAATTTCTGTCATCTTAGGGGTTTGCTACAGTTACTAGATATAGTAGACATCCTAAACCAAGGCTCTTAAAATGATCAGGAATGGAAAATTTACAAATTTGACTATTTCAGAGCCTGGAAGTTGGTTCCCAGGAAATAAATCTGCTGCAGAATTATCTTGGTTCTCTCAAAAAACAAAGTAAATAAAGGCCCAGACAGAGTATCTCTTCAAACACCATAAATCTAACTGAAAGAGGTGGAGTAAACATTTAAGTAGAATTTAAGCCCTTGGTTCTAGAATATACTTTGTCTATATAAGAAGACTTGAAATTATCAAATGGGAAGACAAAGCACCTTACCTAATGATTTCAGCATATTCTTTGTCTTTTCCTTTACTGTCCCTCCATTTCCTGAACATGACTGAAGCATCCACATTGGCTGGGGAGAAGGTGTTGGGCTCATTAAGCAATGAGATTACACTTAACAGGATAGTCCTAGAAACAAGAAAAAAACAGTGAGCTATCAATTTTCATTCATAGGATTAAAAAGTATTTTGCTTTTTTTTTAGTTAGGATCACAATATTTGAGACCTTAAGGGAATGGAAACAGAGTATCACATAGTTTTTGTTTGTTTTCAGTACTTAGCGGTCCAGGATAGGAACAAGGCCCTAAGTGGGAGACAAAGCAGAGAAACCCGTGTTTAGAATGGAAGTCATGCTGTAGGGAATAAAATTAGCTCTGTAGAAAGTACTATTTTAATTGGCCACATGTTCCAATATACAAAAAGCAGAGTTCCAAAAAGCTTATTTACAATTAACATTTATTTCAAAGTTATAAATTAAGTGAAAGAGGAAAAAGCAAAAGCATAAAATATCTGGCTTCAAACTAAAATCATTAGAGAATGTAAACTGATGTAATAATCTACAAAATTCTTATTCTAGTGGCTTAGAAGATTTAAAAAACAGTATTACATTCAAGTGTATTTTTTTCTCCACACTTCTAAGGGAAGGAAGACTTAAGTGGGAAGATGGAGAAAAGCAATAGCTTTGACGAATAAGAATCAATCTTTCTCATAATAGAAATCATTATTCAATAACATTTATTAAGCACTTACAATGTACCAGTTAGTACTACATAAGATGCTGGATGTATCATAGTGAGCAAGTTAGCAAGTTAGATATTATCATCTACAGATTAAGATTAGACACTTTAATCAATCACAGGAAATAAAATTTCTGTTAAGTAAAATAACTAAAAAGTTCCAAATTATTTCTATGTTTTTCCTCCTAATAGTGATAAACATGTGCACATGGAGAAACATAGGAGGAAAAAATAAATTTCTCTACATTTTGTCATTGGTTGAGGTTATAGATTGTGCTGCTGTAAAATGCCTTTTGGTCCTGGCCCCAAGCAAAAAATAAAAGGAAACCAGGAAATTAGATGTCTGATTTGATGAAACCTTTTCCTAAAAAGGGTAAAGAGCTTCTGTTATATGGTTATACAAAATTACTGCAAAGGCATTTTCAAAGAAATATTTCCCATTTAGTTAAAATCCATATTATCAGGTATGCACACACACAACTTTCTATTGGTTAAACATAACACCTTGCCTCACCCCTACATGATTCTTCTGAATTCCTCAATCAACAAAATGCTTCCAGGATATACATCACAGCCAATAAGGGAAAACAGAAAGACATAAAATTCTAGAAGCAAAAGGAAAACAGTAGAAAAATACCAAAAAGAAAGGTTGCTTCAGAAGGAAACAAAGCCTGTTAAAAGATTAGCAGGATATGAAGGAAGTATGGCATCATAAAGAGGCAAAATAAAAACAAAAACAAACCTCTAATAGTCTAGAGTAGCACCATACACTTACCACTTTCTCTGATAATGGAAGCACTTGAAATGTGTTATCTAATATGATAACTACTAGCTATAATTGAGCAATATGAACGATAGCTTGTACAAAGGAGTAACTTGTACAAAGGAGTATTACTTCATTTAAAATTTTTTAACAGTCACATTAATAGTCACTAATATAACAGACAACATAAGTATGACTCAATCATATTTACTGGGATGTTCTTCTATGCATACATTCATCAATTGTCTTTACTGACCTTATTAAAATACTATACTGTAAGGACAGCTTTTTGAATAGTGAATCATTCTAGCAAACCAGCTAGCTAACTTCTGACACAGCAGACTGTTAAATTGAACCATAACATTTTCAGAAGCCTCAGGTAGATTGTGATAATAGTTAACCCGTGATTTTTCATTTTTTTCCCCTCATCTGAATATCAGAAATCTTTTCTTATATGGGGAATCC
Organism: Condylura cristata; assembly: GCF_000260355.1. Classification (NCBI taxonomy): domain Eukaryota; kingdom Metazoa; phylum Chordata; class Mammalia; order Eulipotyphla; family Talpidae; genus Condylura; species Condylura cristata. Next base: position 63,780,373 of record NW_004567107.1, on the reverse strand, counting down.
ATTCCATTGATTCAGCTAAGGCTAATAATATCCTCCGCCTTCTAACTGAGCCATATCTCCATATAAATGATTCACCTACACAGTAGATATACCATACAAAGTGCTGGTAGAAGGATTCATTCACCTAGTCAAAGACTGTTTTTGGGGATATGCATGGCCAATCAAGAACCTTGGGGATAAATACTGTCATCTTAAATCAACAAAGTCATTTTATTTTTATTCTTGATTGGATTGATTAATGTGGGAAAAGGAAAGCCTAGAGCAGGTGGTCATCTTTGTTAAGTGTTGAGAGCCTGCCTACTAAGACCAAATAGAAGAAAGTAAAACTTAAGATTTTTTCTCTAACAAAGATTCCTAATGTCATTCAGATGCAATATCCTATTCAAAACTCCCAACCAGAATGGGGATACAGGTAAATTACATATTGATTCCCTCAGGTAGATAGGTGGGTAGGACCTGGAACATTAACTTCTAGCCAAAGGGTCATCTTCAGTTTACTACTTTGTGATGTACGAATACCATCATTTTTCCTATGTACTAAGACTGGAAAAGGTGGGAAGCAATGTCATACATCATTGTCATTAAACTGTCCATCACTTGTACTGAAATAATTTACCACCAGCATAATACCAACAACCTGATCAAACAATTCTGCAACACCTAACATTCCTTTTGTTTTTTACATTTATTTTATTTATGCATACAAGAATTGGGATGTAGGCCAGAGGTGCAGGGGATAAGAGGATTCACCTGAGACAGAGTGGGGAGCATAATAGGCAGATCTACTGAAAATACACTAATGAGGGGAACAGCAGGCAAGACCGAAGAGGTCTGTGGCATTATGTAGATTGGCTTCCTGGCCAGGTATCAAATTCATGCTGTAGTGGCTGGCAATAGCTTGAGAGTGCTGGGATTTGCACTTCCAGGGAGGCCCATATTATTCTCATTAAACTGATATGTATGAAAAGCTCTCAAGAAAGTAATACTTTCAAATGTTAATATCTTGTAGAGGCACATATGAAGATTATAGGAACAACCTGAAGTTCTGCTTGTAAAACGTGTACACAAAACAATGCATAGAAGTAGGTAAGGCAATCTCTGAAGAAAAAAATGATGCTTGTACTCAAAATGCCAAAGGTAGTTTTTGACGAGATTACAATGAAAGGAATTTCTCTGCCTCCAAATGAATTGGATTAAGATCTCCTTGATTGTACAGGAGTTAAAGTCTTAGCACTACCAAGCTATAACCAGCAGCATGAGTTAAGATCCCTGGCCAGAAGCTAACCCATATGGAGCAGCATACCTCTTCTGTCTCAACCACTGCTCCCTTCTTCCATAGTGTATTTCAGTAGATCCACCTTTTCTGCTCCCCATAGTGTCTCTGGTGAATCATCTTGCCCTCCTGCACCTCTGGCCAAACCCCATTTCTTATACACATAAATAAAGAATAAATCTTAAAAAACAAAAACACTAGATTAAATGAGAAACGGGCATAAAAGAAAAAGCCGTTCAAAATATTTTAAGTCAAGATAGGCAAATGATTGTCTTATACATTTATGTAAGAGAATTAAGGGTAAATGGGTAATGTTAGGTAATGGCAGTAGATTACCAAGCCAGGCAGCACTAAAATGCAGTAGAAAAGTCTTGTTTGGTGGGTGGAAGTGGGAGATATATGTAAAGAGAATAGAGGCTTCTCAGAGTGGGAGGGTATATGGTAAGCATTTGACTCAACATTCAACCACCAAAACCAAGAATCACTAATCACTTAGAGCTATCACTTCCTCTAATCTATATAGTTCACTAGCCCAGAAAAATCAAGCACCAAATCATACTAAAAGGTCAACTCTGCATTTTCTTGGCCCAGTTTTCCAAATAAAACTTGTGAAAGACTAAAATATTTCTGTATTGTATCACCAGTGTAATTGTATTGATAAAATAATGTGCGTCTTTAAAAAGCATGCATACCTCACATATATGCTCTTAAGTGATATTTAAAATGGAATAAAATAACTCATAACTTTTAACATTCAGTTAAAACCAATTTTTTAAGACTATTAAGACACTTTACATATGCATATTTTACACAGGACACCTTTTCCTAGAAAAAGAAAGATGTATTTTTAATTTTAGCATATCTCAAGTAAAAACTCTCAAAACATGATTTGTTCTTGAGCTAAGTACCAACTTAAATTCTTTAGTACTTTTAAAATGAATCTGTTGTGATGTAGCCATCTAGCAATTATTGCTAGTTGATACCAACTATTGCTAATTAATAACGAAGAATCACTTTACATTTGACCATAAAAAGGAAACAGCAGTGATTCAAAAAGTAAACTGGGACTATTCATTTAATTTTTTTCACTGCTGAGGGAGGAATTATCAATTTATCAGAAAAGCAGCTCAGAGAATTTAAGTGGCTTCCTAATGACTATACTACTAATATAACCTAATGTAGAAGATTTTACAAATATAAAGCTCTGATACACCATAGTTAAGGAGGTTTATCTCTCACTTAGCAAAAATTCTATCTCCCTATTTCTTGTTCTTCATTAAGAAAACAATTAAATTATGGAAGAGAGATAAAAAATAAGATGAAAAGAAATGCTGACAAAGATAATCAAATATGAGGCCATTAATTAAAATGTTATTTTATGGGGACCCAAAATTGCAAACAAACACGAAAAGGAGGGCTCCAAAAGCAATCTAGAATTAAAGTTCATCAATTATACTCTATCATGCATATTATACAGTAATATTCAAAAAAGTCTGTTACTATATAGCAAAGATAAAATATGGTTAAGCATACTCATTTAAGCTAATTTAATTCATAAAAGAGAAGCCACGTTTGTAAGGGAAATCTCAAAACTGTTTTAATTCCATTAAGAGAACTCTTAAAAATCAGTGCAGGGCCCTCCCTGGTGGTGCAGCAGGTTAAAGCACAGTACTAAGAAGCTAAAGCCACTTCAACATGAATTCGACCCCTGCCCCAGAGGTGGTCCACATGGTGTGGCAGACCTCTCCTGACCCGCCCGCTGCTTACCCCAGCAGTGTACTTTGTCAGTCTGCCTGATCTGCTCCCCACTCTGTCTCTGGTGAATCCTCTCACCACCCCTGCACCTCTGGCCTGTACCCCAGTTCTGTATGCATAAATAAATCTTTTTAAAAATCAGTGCAAAAGTCCTTTTAACTTCTTGAAAGTTTAATGACTATGAAATACTTTCAATTTGATAACTCATACAAGACAACTACTGAAAGTTTTACCTAAACATTAAACATTTTTTTATTCTCCCACATTAAGACAAATTATATTCAGTGTTTTAGGACATACTCCCTTGGCAGGAAACATTATATGTAAGAAGAATAGTCCACTGCAGTTGTAATTGCACAAAAGGTGATGATTTGAAGTGACATGCTGTTGCTAAATAGTTGAATAGACCCAACCTAAGATTCTGAGAAAAGTACAAAAAGTTCAGAATTTTAATAGGCAGTTCACAAATAAACACTGAAGAAGTCCTTTTAACTTCTTGAAAGTTAAATTACATTAAATTAATTAATTAAGAAATTAAATTCTTCTGTTAAATTACAGAAGTCCAAGTGTTTTTTTTTTTTCTTTAAGATTTATTTATTTACACATATAGAACTGGGGTACAGGCCAGAGGTACAAGGGCGGTGAGAGCAATCACTAGAGAGTGAAGAGCAGAACAGGTAGATCGAGAAAATACACTGCTGAGGGGAGTAGTGGGTGGCACAGGAGAGGTCTGCCACATGTGGGTCACCTCTATGCGGGTCACCTTGAGGCTACAGCTATGTACTTTAACCCTCTGCGCCACCATGGAGAGCCCTCAAGTGCTTATTTGGAGGAACCAAAAACTGACTTGAGGAAACAGAGCATTACTAAAGATAGGGAAAGAAGAGAACATTATGGACCAATTTTCCTCCTGCTATACCAAATGTTGGATCAAAAACTTTTAATACCTGTTTAATACAACTAAATTCAAAAAAGGATGCCATAATTCATAGCTCGAGGTTAGAAAAGGACACTCCACTAAAAATGTCTTATCAGGATTTAATCTTAAATACCAGCCTTAAAGTTTAGGTGATGTAAATTTTTTTTAAAGATTTTTTATTTATTTTTGCATACAGAACTGGGGTACAGGCCAGAGGAGCAGGGGCGGTGAGATGATTCACCAGAGACAGTGCCGGGAGCAGACCAGGCAGATCAATGAAGTACACTGCTAAGGGGAGCAGCGGGCGGGTCAGGAGAGGTCTGCCGGGCAATGTGGGTCACCTCTGGGGTGGGGATCAAACTCATGCTGTAGTGGCTTTAGCTTCAATCCACTGCACCATCAGAGAGCCCTAGGTGACGTAATTTTAAAGTCCACAGTGAAACAGGAGAAACAATATCGGATCTGCTCAAGTCAGGAGGCTGGAAAGGAAGGTCTTGCTCTTGACAGCTATATTAAGTTTCCTAGTGAAACAGCCTAGATGTGAGTCAGTAGAGTAAAGAGTTGCTGAAAGTGCAACTCAAACAGGTGGACTAAATCATGACCTGGGGCCTTTACCTAACATCTTGTTTAAGAACGTGGCCCACCAGACTGACCAGAAGTGCCAGATAAAAGGTGCTATAGCCTAACTAATAATTTTTTTTCACAATTTCCTGATGGGGGTTAGGGAGAATGTTTAAGGATCCCACATGCCCAGTTAGTAAAAATCCTGACCAAGAATGACCTGAATCTCATTAGCATGCTAGCCTCAATATCCCTGGCATGGAGACTTCAGATACTAATGATGAGACCTATGATGTATGAAGGAGCACGTAGCTTTTCTGCATATATCCCAGTATGGTCATGGCCACTGACATGTTATGATGGTGCTACAGTCTACCCCACCCTGATAGACTAATCCCTTAAAACCCTTTATACAGGGGCCTCCCTGGTGACACAGGGGTTAAAGACAACACTGTCAGGCTATCAACCAGCCACTACAGCACAAGTTTTATCCTGGCCAGCCAGCCAGGGAGGTGACCCACGTGGCCCACCAGACCTCTCCTGTCTCACCAGCTGCTCCCCTCAGCAGTATATTTCAGTGTACCCGCCTGTTCTGCTCCCAACTCTCTCTGGTGAATCCTCTCACCACCACCCTCACCCTGCCACACCTCTAGCCTACACCCCTATTCCTGTATGCATTAAAAAAATAAATCTTAAAAAACCTTTATACAGCTCCCATTAGGGAGCCAGACTGAAAATTTCCTCTTCCAGTCCTGGCTCCCTTACATGGAGGTCTTTAGTAAAACTTGCCTAGTTACTTGAAAATTCTCTGGACCCCGAACCTATATTTTGGGGCTGGGATTGGTAACACTAGGAATGCTATCACAAGGTATCACAGACTAGGAAGCTTAAACTAGAAATATATTGCCTCACAGTGCTGAAAGCTAGAAATTCAAAACTAAGGTGTTAGTAGACCTGTTCTCTCTCTATGAAACTTGAGGGGAAGAGTCCTTCCTTACTTTATATTCTGGTATTTGATGGCAAATGCTGTCATTCCTTCGTTTATAAAACTCTAATCTCTGTATTTCAGGATATCAGAATTTCAAAGTATTGGGGGACACATTCAACATTTAACAGAGGCAGATGGGTGAAAACAATCCACAAATACAGTGCAAAAATTTCTCAGAAAGTGAAAGTAGATAAATAGGTAAAATCAAGTTACTTATATGGGTAGATGAGGTGGGGAAATAAGGTAGTAAAACTTTCCCACAGCAAACAATCAACAAAATGGAGTAATGCCTTGGTTGTAACATGACAATCTCCTGGCAAGTCTCCCTAATACTAGAGCTTAATACTAGTACCAATACTTAATACTAATACTAGAGCTTAGGACTTCAACATTATCTTTTGGAGGGAACGCAATTCAACTCACAACTATCAGCCTGCTTCGATGTCCCCCAAATTATGTCCTTTCCCTGTACAAAATCCAACCTCCTCATAACAATAACCTAACCATGCTAACATTAATTTCAAATCACAAGTATCATCTAAATACCACCACCTCAAAGCCCAAAGTCTATCTAAATCAATAATGTACTGAAGGTATGATTCACCTGGGACAAAAATTCCTCTCCATCTGTGAGATATGCTACCAAAATACACTGACAGAGGGCAGATATTCCCACTATGCAAGAGGAACTGCAAGGAAAAGTAAAGGTCATAGGTTTCAAGGAAATCTAAAACCTAGGAGGCAAACTCAATTAGCTTACAAAGCCTGAGAATAAGCCCCTGTGGCTTCATGCTCTGTGCACATCAAGTCACACTGCCATCTTGACCCTAGGTTCTCTGGAGAAGGCAGTCTCACTGCCTGGGCCAACACCCTTTCTGTCTTCTACATACACTTTACCACCTCAATCATTCTGCCTTCATTTTTGTCCCATCTTTTCCCTTTCAGTATAGGCTGGCAGTGTATCAAAAAATCTTATTCAGGGCCTCCCTGGGCGCAAGAGGTTAAGTCACAGTACTATAAAGCAATCTGCAGCCACTGCAGTATGAGTTCAATCCTTGGCTATGAAGATGACCTAGACGTCACAGCAGACCTCTCCAGTCTTGCTTGCTGCCCACCTCAGCAGTGTATTTCAGTCAATCGACCTGTTCTGGTCCCCACTCTGTCTCCGGTCAATCCTCTCTTTCTTCCCCCCGCCAACACCTCTGGCTTGTACCCCAGTTCCTGTATGCACAAACAAATAAATTTTAAAGCCATGTTCTTGGTTCTGTTTCTTTCTGTTTTAGTGATACATTCTTAGGCATTTCTTTCCTCTTGCAGTTTACTATAAGCAGGAGACATAAGGCTGCACATCTTCATATTTTGCTTCAAAAATCCTTCAGCTAAATACCCAAATTCATGACGTAAATGAATACAATTCAGCGAAATTCTCTACTGCTATATAACAAGGATTGCCATTTCTCTGTTGTCCATTAACGTGTTCCTCGTTTCTATGTGAGGCCCCACCAGGAGCACCTTTTAAATTTCTATTTGAATACTCTCTTCATAGTAATTTATGTATTCTTCAAGGCAACAGATACAAGTTTCTCTAGGGGTGATGAAAATATTCTAAAACTGACTATTAACAATGGCTATATAACTCTGTAAATATATTTAAAAAACCAGTGAACCATACATTTAGTTGGAATGTCTTAATAAACCTGTGGTGTTTTTAAAGACTAACAAAAGATCATTGTGATTTTTGCTAAACAACTCATACAGAATTAGAAAAATTACAGAATTAGAATACCATATGCAAACAAGAGTAATCATCTAATATATATGCATGCATGTACATATGCGCATAACATGTGTGTACATAAAACACCTACAAGAACTAATATACATATTAATATATAAATTATATTATTTGTGTATACATGTAACTGAAGTTGCATTCTGCCTCATTCTAGCAAAATAAGTATGCATGGATACATGAACTGAAAACAAATGGCAATCTGATTAAAAATGCATTTCCAATTAATGCATTGTAATGTTAAATAAAGTATAATAGACTTGTTTCTTTCAAATCACCACTATATTAATAAATCAATTTAAAAGTGATTTACCTAATTTTACTGTCAAAAGCAATTAAAACACATTTACATACTTTTTTTGCAGGAAAATACCATAGGATAAATAATGGAATGTTCTCAAACATCAAAACTTTGAGTATTAGGATAAAACTCAATAGGAACAATAAAATGGAAATTTTAATGCAAGAAAAAGAAAATGTGTTTTAAATTAAATTTATGAACAAAATATTACACTTAAAAATATGCAAAGTCAAGTTTTTCAAAATTCTCTTGAGGGATATCTGAGCAATCATCATATATACAAACCACTATTCTACATCTACACAAACATGATTAAATATTCATCTATCCAAATAGATTAATAGATAATAAAAGGAACTAATATTACACAAGTCTCTCAAATCAAAAGAAACACCCATATACTATATGTAAAGCAAAGAAACAGCAACAGATAAGAGAAATCAAATTCTGAGTTTTTTAAGCTTATGACTTCTGCAGTATGTACTAAGAATCCTAGAATAAGGAAGCAAATAATACAAACATGAAGTTATGGGATCTAAAGAAATAGGAGGGAACGTATCGTTCAAAGGTGAACATAGAGAAATGACTCTCAGGTGCATTATTGCTTCAGAAATATTCTTCAAAATGATGTATACAGCTACTTAAAGCGCTAACCGAACAAAATATAAGCAGAAGATTCTTTTGTGTTGTATTGTATCTTTTTAAAAAATCAGAAGATTCTTTTGTGTTGTGCTGTATCTTTTTAAAAAAAAAAAATCAGATTATTCCTTATATAACCTCTTACCTGACATTCTGAGTAGGATTCCACCTTTCAGAGGGCAGTTCTCCACTCTGTGGGTCATCTACAGGCGGATGAAGAATTGAAATGCACACATCTCCATTCTATGAGACACAAGTATTGCATTTAGTAAATATTTGAAATATGAATGTTTAGAAAAAGTATTATCAGTTCTGGATACATTCCCATTATTCTTAAAAACCTTGTTTTCTTATCATTACAGAAAAGAATTCTGCTCTTCACTTTCAGAATCAATGCCAAATTAAAAATATTTTGTACTATAAATATGCCATACTGACCAATTCTTCAATATATTTCTTAAAAAAGAAAACAAAAAAAAAGAAAAGAAAACTAAGAGCACAAGGGACTACTGTGATGGTTCACGGGTACTAATGGTGGTGGGAAAATTATGAGTACCACACCTGAGGGGTGAAATGAAATACTGTACAAAAATGAACGTCCATGTAAAAGAATTTAAGTGAGTAAAAGAATTTTACTCACTTAGCATTTTAAGTGAGTAAAAGAAAAAGAACTGTTTATATAGCACATTCTTTTAAAAAGTACATTAAAAGAAAAAATTCTGATCTTGCTTAAAATATGCCTGGTATTTATCAGTCACTGTTTTCTATAACTATCAACTATATAAACAGAAAATGTGTCTCAAAACAACTTAATTAAAGCTCCTTCACTATATGAAGAGCTCAAATATAAGAGCTTAACCATTATGGTCATACAATATGAATTGCCACATAGACAACTCAACAGAAAAATATGGCCATGTAAGAAAAGTCTATCTACATATGCATAGATGAGATATATCCGGTATAGTAGAAGTGGTGTTGCAAAAGAATCGAAGTTAAGGAAGCTAGTTGAGGAAGCTATGATATGGAACTTGAAAGAGCACAATTTTAACAACCTAAGAGAAACACAGATGTAAGTTTTGCCTGGAGAAATATGCAATCATAAATGTTAACTTAAAATATGCCCAGTAGTTTTGTTTCGTACTGATACTTTACTACTACAAATTTAATGGCTTAAAACAATACACATTTATTATTTTATAATTCTGTGGGTTGAAGTCTGATACTGCTCTCAGAGGGCTAACATCAATGTCAGCAGCACTGCATTTTTTCCTGGAGGTTCTATGAAAGAACACAGTTCCTGTCTTTTCCAGCTTCTAAAGGCTACCCACATTGCTTTGCTTCTGACCCCCTTTATCTAAGCAAATAAACTTCATTTCTTTGGGCATTTCTTCCCTAAGCTACATCTCTTATTCTCATTTTCTTCCCCCCTCCTATTTTTTTTTAAAGATTTATTAATTTATGCATATAGAACTGTGGCACAAGCCAAAGGTGCAGGGACAGCTAAGGATTCACCAGAGACAGAGTGGGGAACAGAACAGGAAGATCAATGAAGTACACTGCTGAGGAGAGCATGGGTGGTTCAGGAGAGGTCTGCCACACCATGTGGTCACCTCCAGGGCTGGAGATTGAACTTGCACTAAAGTGGCTGCAGCTAGCCTGCAGTGCTGCTTCCTTACCAGCTGGGCCACCAAGGAAGGCCCCCTCCTTCCATTTTTGAAAAATCCCCATGGGGGGAAAAGAGAAATACCAAAACAAAAATAATAAAAAGGGAAAAAAAGAAAATCCATGTGATTAAACAATCCAGAACAATAACCTTATTTTAAGGTCAGCTGGTTAGCAACCTCAATTCCCCTTTAACATGTACTTAACATATCATATGTGTCAGAGATTAGAATGCAGCTATTTTTGAGGAACTGTTGTTCTACCTTCAATAAATGAAAACTCACAGCACAATAATTAGGCCAGGGACTATATGAGTTTGTTCAAAGTGTAGTGTGTATGTATGTAAAATAGAATTTCTGATTAATGGGAATGACAAGAATTGTACTTAGAAACATACTGTTGTGCTTACACATGTTAAAAGATAGTCATCTTAATTGATGCAAATGAAGTATGACAAAATTCAACATTTCCCATGATAATACACTCACAAAACCATAAACATAAAGGAAATTACCTTAAAGAACATTTATAAAAAAACACAGCTAACAATATACCTCACGTGAAAGGACTGAAAGTTTGCTTCTATGGTCAGGAACAAGACAAGGATGCCACATTTACTAATGCTATTTAATAGTGTTCTAGAAGTTTTATCTAGACTAATTAATTAGGCAAGTAAAGAGAGAAAAGACATTAGCTTATAAATGTACTGCCTTCATTTCACATATGACAGAACATTCCAATTTACAGGGATTTAAAAATATGCAAAGTTATAGGATATAAAGTTAACACTCAAAAATCGGTGTCATTGCTATATACTACCAATAACCCAAAAAGATATTAAGAAAGCATTTCCATTTACAATGGCATCTGAACAATAATAGGTCTAACAAAGGAGATTAAAGACTTGTCATAGAAATGTGCTCATGGGTAGGAAGATTTACTAGTCACATGACAATATTCCCAATTTGATTTATGGATCCAACACAATCCAAGTCAAAAATCCTAGCTTCCTATTTTTTGTAGAAATTAACGAACTGATCCTAAAATTTAGATGGGTATTTGAGTGACCTAGAATAATCAAAATAATGCTGAATCAAATTGGAAGACTTATGCATCCTGATCAAAACTTAGTTACAGTCAGTAAGACAACACTTGCATAGAAATACACATATAGACCAATGGAATAAAAATGTCACTCCATAAATAAACTCACACAGCGAAATGATTTTGACAAGAATGACATAATTCTATTCAAGGGGAAAGAACAGTTCACTCAACAAATAATACTACAACAACTAGATTTCAAAAAACAAACTCCTACCTCACACCATATATGAAAGTAACTTGAAATACAACAAAGATCTTAGAGCTAAAATCATGAAGCTCCTTTGGAAAAATTCAGGGGATTTCATGACCTTGGATCTGGCAATGGATGTTTAGATAAAACACCAAAGAATGAACAAATGAACAAAAAAAGTTAAACTAGGCTTCATTAAATTTTAAAACATTTGCAAATCAACAGCCATTATTTAGATGGTGAAAAAAAGAAATCCTATTATATGGAAATATTTCCATATATCTGATAAAGGTTTAGAATCCATAATATATATTGAACTCATACAACTCCTACAAAAGGATAAACTAGCCAATTTAAAAAGACAAAAAACAGACATTTCTCCAAAGAAGACATAAATGTGCTAATAAAGCAGATGAAAATTTTCTTTAGAAAAAATTTTTAGTTTTATTTTATTTATGCATACAAGAGCTGGAATACAGGCCAGAGAGGCAGGGGTAGTGAGAGGATTCACCAAGGACAGAGTGAGGAGCAGAACAGGCAGTTCCACAAAAATACACTGCTGAGGGATCAGGAGAGATGTGTTGTGCCATGTGGGTTACCTCTGGCCCAGACAGAAGCCATGCACAGTTGCTGGAAATAGCTTGATGGCGCTGAGACTTTAACCCTGCACAACAGGTTTAAATAACTTTTAGCATCATTAGTCATTAAGGAAATACATTTCAAAATGACAAGACAGCCTGCTGGTGGCCTAGCTGGTTAAGTCTCTGTGCTATCACCACCACGCCTTGAGTCTGACCTCCCCCAGCCAGGAAGCTAATCCACACATAGAGCCACAGATATCTTCCTGTGTTGCCCACTTCTCCCTTAGTAGTGTATTTCAGTAAATACGCCCGTTCTGCTTCCCCACGCTGTCTCTGGTGAATCCTCTTACCCATCCCCTACCCTCCCACCTCTGGCGACACTCCAGTTCTTCTATGTAAACGATTCCAATTAAATGAAATGTCCAGAACAGAAAAACACAGAGAGAATGCTGTCACAGAATAGGGAAAATGGGAATAGGAAGAAACTGCTTATAGAATAAATTGCTTTATGCAAGAGCAATGGAATGCTTTACAAAGGTGGTGATAGTACTAATTAAAAATATCCTAATGTCACTGAATTGTTGGCCTTAAATGATTAAATTATATGTATGTAAATTTCACTTCACTTCAAAAAATTTTGGGGTCCAGGAGCCTCCCTGGTGGAGAAAGGGTTTCAACACTTATGAAACTATTCACAGCCACTGCCACACTAGTTCAACCCCCATCAAGGGAGGTGACCCACATGGCACAGCAGATCTCTCCTCTGTTGCCTGATGCACCCTTCATCAGTGTATTTCAGTAAATATGCCTGTTCTGCTCCCTTTCTGTCTCTGGTAAATCTTTTCACCCTCCACCCCCGCACCTCTGGCCTGTAGCCCAGGGCTTGTATGCATAAATAAATAAATCATTAAAAAAAAATTGTGGGGCCCAGGAAAAAAAAGACAAGGACAGTTCCAGGCCTTCAGAATGGAAGTTCTAAAAGTTAAAATGAAGGACATCTAGCCCACATTTCATTCAAATTCAACACTGGATGAATAAAATCCCCAGTATGCTTAACATTTAATGACTTCTCTGCATGATTCTGATAAGCAGTCAAATTTGGGCACATCACTGCCTAGAAAAAAATTCATGAGTATAACTACATAAATATATATAAAAACCTGCTTGTCACAAGTTACTTACAAACCAGAGTGAAGTTCTAAAAAAGGACAAATTTGGCAGTTGGAATGAATGTTCCAACTGGGGTTCAAACCCCATGTTCAAACTGGAGTATGAATAGAATCATAAAGCAAACTGGTATTCTAACTGAAGTACATATGTGGCAAAAAGCAAAACTGAAAGAAGTGTAAAATAGAGTTCAAAACTTTAATAATGTGCATTATTGCTAAATCACATTTCCTAGCTAAAATTCCAACAGGAAATCAGTGGCAACAACATTCTAGCTTCTGTTTACCTTTTTACTGTATTTGGTTCACATAAACCAAGATGAAACACAAAGATTCTGGGAGTTCCACAGACATATTCTAACAAACTTTTTTTTTTCATATTCTAACAAACTTTTATTTAAAATCTTAGAAAAAATTTTTTTCTAAGTCATTAATGATAACTTGTTTTAATGATGAGAACATGATTTACTGGGTATCAAAGAAAATTTATTTATGTCAACTTATCCTAGCAGCTGAAACAAATAAGACATTAGCTTCTCAGAAAGCCTTTATATGTTCATCTGAAGACTATTTAAATGAATTCAAAGGAAAGTGTTTTATCTATGCAGGTTCCTTTAAGATCATTGAGTAAAATTATATAAATTTTAAATGCTCATTTAATGAACATTATAAAAATAAACACAATAAATACTGATCAGGTAACAAATCTCAATATAGCACGCAGCACCTTTATGTGAGTTCAGATCAAAATGAACTCATTTTAATTGTTTTAAATATTATCAATGAGTTTCACTGAAAATGGAAATGTTTCTGGTGGTTTAGTTATACTATATGGAAATAATGTGTCTCAAAAGAAATAGAAAGTAGCTAATAGTAGTAGTATATATGCTACGTATAAGTACCCTATGCCACATTTTATTCAAATACAATCTGTAGTTCACTTACTATTGTACCAAAGATGGCCCTCCCTGGTGGCACAGGGGGTTAGAAGCTAGCCACAGCTGCTTCAGTGAGAATTTGATCCCTGGCCCTGGAGGTGACCCACATGGCACAGCAGACCTCTCCTTTCTCACCCACTGCTCCCCTCAGCAGTGTATTTCATCGGTCTGCATGGTCTGCTCCCCACTCTGTCTCTGGTGAATCCTTAGCTGCCCCTGCACCTCTGGCTTGTACCCTAGTTCTTTAAAAAAATATATTGTACCAAAATTATATTCTTAGTTTTGATAAAGTTATCATATTTGGATAAAACAGTAATATTAGTGGAAACAAAGTTAAAAGTAAATGAGAACTTTCTTTGGTTTTTAAAAAGTTTTTCTTTAGACCTAGAATTCAAAAATGAATTTTAAAGGTTTAAACTATATATATATATATATATATATATATATATTAAGATTTATTTATTTATTCATACAGAACTGGGGTACAGGCAAGAGGTGCAGGAGCGGTGAGAGGATTCACAAGGGACAGAGTGGGGAGCAAAACCGGCAGATCTACTAAGTACACTGATGAGGGGAGCAGCAGGCGGGTCAGGAGAGATCTTCCACACTATGTGGATTTCCTCCAGGGCAGGTGGGGATCGAACTCATGCAGAAGCGGCTTAAGCTTCTTAGTGCAGTGCTTTAAACCTGCTGCGCCACCAGGGAGGGCCCTAAACAATATATTTTTTAAAGATTTACTTATTTATATATACAGAACTAGGGTACAGGCCAGAGGTGCAGTGTCGGTGAGAGGATTCATCAGAGACAGAGTGGGGAATAGAACAGGCAGATTGATGATAAATTCAATACTTTTAATATATTTGTAACATTGAAACATTTAATATATTTGTAACATTGTAACATTTGTAAACATTGAAATTAAGACTTAAAAAAAAAATTTACATAGGCCAGAGGTGTGGAGGGTAAGAGGATTCACCAGTGACAGTGGGGAGCAGAGCAGGCGATCTATTGAAATGCACTGTTGAGGGGAACAGCAGTGAAACAGGAGAAATCTGCTGCACTATAACATAGGTTATAGTTAGCTCCCTGGCAAGGGATTGACTTAGGCCATAGGGCTGAGATTTAACAGCTAGGCCACCAGAGGCACCTGAAATTAAGATATCTAAAAAACTTTTCTAAATGTTTTAAGATTTAACTTTATATTTAAAATTTATATGAAAAAAGTTTAAGACTAATAATATACTTTTTTCTACTTGGGAAGGATCATCAAGGAATGAATGCAATATTAAAATTGTGTATGCATGCAATCAATACTAGTGTAGGTTTTTTAGGTTTCATTACTTAATTCCTAGAAAGAATAACCATTTAAATATACCCGGGGGGGGGGAGGGGGCTGCAATCACAGAAATTCTATAGAAGCTCATCTAGTAAACAGAAAATGACAATAATTTAACCAAAGATGTAGAACTGTATCTTAAATGATCAAAAGAGATGAAACAGGACCAGCTGTGCTACCATTTCAACAGCAAAATAATTTTACTGTGTTATCAAACAAGAAGGAAGTAAAACCTTATTATAAAAACATTAGTTTAAGGATTCAAGTGTGCTTCTAGTCAAATTATACCCTCCATGAACATTATGACATACACAGAGACTGTAATGTGGATGGCAAGGGAGGAATGGCAGAAAAAGATACAATATATGCAATGGTTGATTTTGTTAATTTGGCTGGATGAAGAGATGCCCAGATAGCTGATGAAAAATAATTTCAAATTAGTAGACTGGGTAGAGAACAGTTGCTATCAATAATTTGGCAGGCATTATCCAATCTCTTAAGGGCATACGGATGGACAATGTATCTCTCCCATTCCACTCACTCCTCTCCCCCCATTTCTAGATCAGGGCTTTCTCTCTTCTCCAATCTTCATGCTTCTTAGAACTCATGCTTCTTAGGCTTTGGGACTCTGGGATTTACATAAGCAACTATGCCCCCAATTCCCAGTTTTTAAATCTGTTCCAGAAGAGTCACACCACTGGCTCCACCTGAGGTTCATAAATCTTCAGACTGAATTATACTCTGATTTTTCTAGCTTATATAGGTAAAACTGTGTTGTTGTTTCAGATTTCATAACTATGAAACAATTTCTGTAAGTTAGTTCTGTTTCTCTGGAGAGCCCCAATATAGTGTATCTTTGCTTTTACATTTTTCTGTAAAATGTAACTTGTAATTAACAGCTTTTTTTTTTAAAAAGATTTATCTATTGGGCCCTCCCTGGTGGCGCAGCGGGTTAAAGCACTGCACTGAGAAGCTAAAGCCACTTCCACATGAGTTCGATTCCCACCTGCCCCGGAGGTGACCACATGGTGTGGCAGATCTCTCCTGACCCGCCCGCTGCTCCCCTCAGCAGTGTACTTCGTTGATCTGCCTGTTCTGCTCCCCGCTCTGTCTCTGGTGAAGCCTCTCACCGCCCCTGAGCCTCTGGCCTGTACCCCAGTTCTGTATGTACAAATAAATAAATCTTTAAAAAAAAATTTATCTATTTATGCATACAAGAGCTGGGGTACAGGCCAGAAATGCGGGTGTGTATGTGTGTATTTACCAGAAAGTGTGGGAAGCAGAACAAGCAGACTGAAACATATCAGTGAAGGGAACAGCAAAGTGGTCTGCTGTGCCATGAGGATTAGCTCCCTGCCAGGGATCAAACACATACTGCAATGGCTGCCAACAGCTTCATAGTGCTGAGACTTAAACCCTTGTGCCACCAGGGAGGCTCTTAACAGTTTTTTGTTAAAGGAACGATCAAAGCATCGTTTTTTCAGTTTTTAAGAAGGTGGCTGGAGGTCTCATTCATTTTATTCCTACTAATCATCTATCAGCCACCTAAATAATCATGAAGACCATAAACATGAAATATGGTCTCTTTACATATAGCCTAAATTTTATTATACCGAATAGCAATTAAGAGTTCAGCCAGACTTTGCGATAGTTTTCAATGGTGCAGATCTGTAGGAAGTTCATATTATGTAAGTTATCTGATGTGTTATGGGTTGAATTTTGTATCTACTAAATTCATATGTTGAAACCCTAATTTCCAATGTGATGATATCTAGTTTTGAGGCCTCTGGGGCATAATTGGGATATATATTACCTGATGTGTATTATCTCCACTAAATTCATGTGCTGAAACCCTAACTACCAATGTGATGAAATCTAGATTTGAGGCCTGTGGGGTATAGGTTTAGATGAGGTCATGAGGCCTGGGCCATGGTCTCACTGGACTAGTTCCCTTATAATGAGAAAACAGTCTCTCCTCACTTCCCTTTCCTCGAGCCCCCCTGAGGACACTAAGATAATTCAGGAAAAGAACTTTTATCAGAAAACGACCATGCTGAGGCCCTGATTTAGGACTTTTAGTTTCCTAAAATGTGAGAAAAAAAATTTCTGTTGTTTATGTCACCTAGTCTTTATTACTCTGGAGCTTCAATGAAGACAACAGGATTTGGTAAAAGCATAGTAAAAGCAGTACAATCTTATTTTAACCATTATTTAAAAATACTAGTTTAAATACCATGCACTAATAATGGCTGAATAGTATCCAAACTAACACATCCTTACAATTTTGGGGACTCTAAAGATTAGTCCAATTTTTCTGAGAAAATACCTGGGTCTACAATCAAGAATAAATCTTCAAAACCAGAACCTTAAGTGAAAAAGAAAAATATTCTCATATGGGTTGTATTGAGAAGCCTAAAATATACTGCCATTTTGGCCCTCCCTGCTGGCATAGCGGATTAAAACACTGCACTAAGAAGCTCAAGCCACTTCTGCAATGAGTTCGATCCCCGCCTGCCCTGGAGATGACCACTTTGTGTGGCAGATCTCTCCTGACCCACCCGCTGCTCCCCTCAGCAGTGTACTTCTTGATCTGCCTGTTCTGCTCCCCACTCTGTCCCTGGTGAATTCTCTTGCCCTCCGCATCTCTGGCCTGTACTCCAGTTCTGTATGAATAAAATAAATAAATCTTAAAAAAAAAATACTGCATTTTACTCATTTATCTGTGAGTATTGTATAGAAAAAATGATTTCTACAATTGTTTAAAAATTTTTAAAAATCTTTACTTCAGGCTACTTTCCACTCAATTTGTGAAGAACCCAAAATTAAGTCTGTTATTTATTAAAATTTTTTAACATCACAGGGTACTGAGATTTCCAGCTACCACAGCTATGAAGTTCACCATAAAATATACAAAAACTGGGCCCACCCTGGTGGCACAACGGGTAAAAGCATAGCACTGCAAGCAAGCCATAGTGGTGTCATTGCGAGTTCTATCTCCATCCCCAGAGGTGACCCACATGCCACAGCAGACATCTCCTGACCTGCCCACTGCTCCTCTTGGCAGTATACTTCCTCAGTCTGCCTGTTCTGCTTCCAAGTCTGTCTCTGGTGAATCTTCTCACTGCCCCTGGACCTCTGGCCTATAACCCAGTTCTATATGCATAAATAAATAAATCTTTCAAATATATATGTATGTGAATACAAGAATTCCAAGGCTTATGAAGCTGTTGGGGATTCCTCTGAACACAGCAATGAGTAACAAGCTGATTCAACATACCCTGAAATAGAAGCACACTGTGTAATATAATCACTAATAACAGATTTATATTAAATTTCTTGTTCTCCAAGTCTGCCTCTGATATTTATAAATCTTGGAAACATGATGATGACAGTAATTAAAATCACTAATAAAGCAGCATTTATAATTTTGGATGATACAGTAATGTATTCATATTTAACAAAACTGTAGCCAAAGTTCTTACATTTTTAAAACTTGACATAATAAACTATTTTCCACTAACAGTAGTCTTTATTCTTAATACTCATGAATATGCAAAAATGCATCGATCTATTTCTGTATTTTGACATTTCAGTAGAAATGTATTGTTACTGTCATCACTGTCCCCTCTCTATTGTAAATAAATGCAATAAACATTTTGGTGACTAGAGCAATCTGACATGAGGCCCTTAGTATTTTTGCCACAGATGACAACATAGGTTGAATGAGTAGAAAGCAACCCTCAAGAATATCTCTTGATATATGTTTGGTCAAGAACCATAAACCCTGATCCTAGAATCACAAATAATAACAGGCCCTCTCTAAAATTAAATTCTGATACTGCTTCCAGATTATACAAAGAAAAAGTAACTTTTATGAGAGAAGTCTCTTAGGAATTACATTTGTTGTAGCCAAGCATCCACATATTTAATTCCTAACTATACTATAACTACTTCTAAAACATTTATGACACAGAAAAGAACTGCATATTCATAAGATATGCATGATTTTATTGCTGAAATTTTTATTATAAATATGAAAATTTTTAAAGAAACAAACCCATGTTAAATCTTTTTAATTAATTTATTATATTTATTTATGCATAGAAGTACTGAGGTATAGGCTAGAGGTGTGTGGAGGTGAGAGGATTCACCAGACACAGCAGGGAACAGAACAGGTACATTTACTAAAATACACTGCGAAGGGGAGTGGCAGGGAAAAAAGGAGAGGACTGCTGTGCCATGTGTGGGTAAACCTCCCTGGCTAGGGATCAAACTCAGGCCACAGTAGTGACACTGTGATAGCACTGACACTTAACTCCTACACCATCAGGGTGGCACCCATGCTAATAGCAACAAGACAAAACAAAACAGCATTGAATTACCTGTCTGTACTTTCCTCCTCAGTTTTGACTCCTATTTCTTGTTTCCTTTTGTTGAGACATGTTTGGAAATTAAATAACTGAGATGGAAATAGGTGAGTATTCGGTTTTAAAGTGAACTAGTTCTCAACAGCAAGAAAAAAACCTCAAAGTCCTTTTTCTTGCTAAGAACCTACATATGCTATGTAATACTGAAGGCAAGAATTTTTATTACTATACAGGGACACAAAAAATACTTCTACATGTACTTTTTAAAAGCAGTATGAACATAGGAAAAGACTTAATTCTTTCTAAAACAGAGTAACTGTTATACAGACAGTATGGTATTCACTGATGTTTATTTGTATTGTATTCTGATTACATCGAATACTAAATAAAATAGTATTCTAGACACTTATTACTAAAAATGTAATTATCATCCCTTGAGCTGCAGTCTGAATATAATACCTATTGAAAAATAGGTTGTGAAAAACAGCAAAGCTCCTCCAGTGTACTAACTTATAGACTGAAATCCAAATTCATTACCCTAGAACAAGTTCTTGGATACAAACATTTTAGACTATATAAAGCACTGCTTCTGGAGCAAAGGTACTTCCCAACATCCTTTAGGTCAAAAACAAGGATTACATGACTTAGGTTGTGCTTTCTTAAAAGCAGTTTTAGTAACTGAACCAAGTTTGCAATAAAATGAGACTACTTCACAACTACACTGCAATGAAGAAAATTACAAAGTGGTAAAGGAGCAGTCTTAAAGGACATTTCAGTGGGCCCTGAGATCTCTGAGAAATTTAATCCATCTTTCTATCTTATGTATAAACTGCCCAAAGTTCAGTACATTTAATTAACAAAACTAGAAATACTTCCCCAGGCAGGTGGACTTGTCAGTTTAAGAACTTCACCTTGTATTTATTCCAAAAGAGGCTCTCAACTGCAGTAGAATAAACCCCCCCCCAAAAGCTGATCCCTGATCATAGCAACAGGTGACCCTTGCTGTGAAGTTAGAGGACAGTATACAAATAAATTTGACTTTATCTACTAGTTTAAAAAAATTAAAATGTTAACACACGTGCAGTATAATCTTAACAATGAGCAGCAAAGATTTAGATCCTCAATCTTAACTATAACATACACTGGCATTAAAAAACTACCCTTAATTCTGAACAAGTAAACCGGAGGCTGATAATTAAAAGTAGGAAACCATGAGTATTCTTTTATGGCTACAGTACTATGAAACAGAGGCTACTTTAAAGAACTGTATAAAAAAAAATCTTCAAAGAAATTTATGATAGATGTTTCTTACCTCATAAATGTTGGGGTGCCACATTTTGGTCAAGAATCTGAAGGTAGGTGGTGAATATGGGTAGTCAATAGGAAATTTAATATGTGCCTGGAAATGAAAAAAATAAATAAGATACTAGTAAGTGAGATTATAGGTTACTTGTCTAATAATTCACCACATCACACCCCAGTAAAACAAAATTCCTTTCTACAGAATAGATTCTTGGAACTTACATTTTAGCATGTCCTCACAGCATCTCCAAATATTTGTTAAGATAAGTTAAGCTGCCAAACTCAATAGTTACATGACTTTTAATTGAACTCAAGAGTGATAAACAATAGTTATGTGTATACACATACTGTGTGTATATGTATACACACACAGGTGCATCACATTATTGCCTATTAATTTTTTTAAAAAGCTAATACAACCTTAAGGGACAGAATACACACTTTTCACTCACAAATTTTAACTACCACTACCCCAAAAAACTATCACTATTGTGATACAACTCTTTTTCCAGTGGATTTTTGAGAATTTCTTTATAAAATATTTTCAAAAAATGCAGATAATCTTTACAAATTTTTTTTTAGTCTCAACAATATCATGATATTTTTCCTATGTCGTATTCTCCAAATTTATGATTCCTGGGATATATGTAATACTATATTGCATGGCTATAGAAATTAATTATTTTTAAAAAATTACTTATTTTGGGACTTCAGGTTGTTTTTCACAGTTTTGCTACTGTACATACTACTGCAGTATCCATGTTTCAAATATAAAAATCCAGAAAACCCTAAAGTATCAGTAAAAAGGAGTGTATATTAATAGAACTAGGAGAATAAGCTAAGAACAAATAAGCTAAGGGGGCCAGTGAAAATAACACTCAGGATCCTCAAAAATTCTTTCTTGAATAAAAGCAAAGAGAAAATTGGCACAATTGTTAAGAATCAACTTTTTCAGAATTCTAGAAAATGAACAAAGTCTTACAGCAATTCAAGTAGCACTGACTCAAGAAAAACAGCTAAATCTCAGTAATAGTGAACTTTTTTTTTTAACCAACCTACGTAATCTAAGTCACCTTCTGCCATAAGAGTGATAGAGGATCAGTATACTGATCAAAGTTTGATATAAGTAAAAAGGGTAAACCTTAGACACTATTCTAGTCTGTACACAGAGTAATTGTCTAAAATAGTGATTGGGGGGGGGGTCCCAGGGCTTGGGTATGGTCCAGGTTCTTTCTCTTTATTCACATATGGTCAGCAGTAGATCTGCATAGGCATTATGAAATGAAGTATGAATAGATGCCCCTAAGGAAAGGGCTTGGAACTGATGTGGAGATGGCACTAAAATATGAACTTGATTCTCTCGTTATCTTGTGTATTTTGATTTAATAAGATGTTATGCATATTTACACCCACCCCTGGGAGGGTGATGAAACAGTTTGTGAGGGCCCTTCCACATGCAAGCTGATCCTCCTTGCTGTGTAAATCACTTAACAAAGGTCACTCCAGCAGTGCTGGAACTGAACTAGTAGCCTGGAAACCCAATACCCAGGCACCAATGCCATTTTTTACCTGGACTGTTGAACTCTGTAATGTTTTAACTTGTCATAATCCCTTGCCCTGCTCTCTAGAGTAGCTTGAACTTAACTGTTCACATCTGAAATAAAGACCAAGAAATCACAGAACTTCCTCAAAGCCTATTTCCAGAGGACTGTCATTATGATCTTCCTGTGACTTTCCTAAGAGCCTCCACTTGGAAGCTGTCTGTATCTGATCTCATCTGGAGCTTGGTCAAGGTGAAAATATCCTAACCAGTCAAACTACAACTCCAAAAGTTTAATAGGAAGAGGAGGCATAGAAGACGGATATCTCAAGGGCTTTGAAAAGCCTTGACAATTTCTTAGTTATCTAGAGATCAGGCCAATGTGTAGGGCAATAAATGCTCGAGTCTTAAGAGAAGTCCTTAAAAGGTCCTAAACTAGTATCTCTGGCTAAACTTAAGGCTCTTGGGCCCTCCCTGGTGGTACAATGGGTTAAAATACTATGACACTATCCAAAGCCATTGCAGCACGAGTTCACTTCCCAGCCAGGAGCATGACCCACTCCTGACCTGCCTGCCACTCCCCTCAGCAGTGTATTTCAGTCGATCTGCCTGATCTGCTCTCCACTCTGTCTCTGGTGAATCCTCTCACACCCACAACCTCTGGCCTGTACCCCAGTTCTGCATACCAGAATTTTAATTCTTTTAAAGGCTCTATACAAGCAAGAACTAAAATCTAAAGCAGAATTCACAACTGCTGAAGGCATGCCCTAACATGCACCTAGAGCTCTATAACATGCACCTAGAGCTCTATAACATGCACCTAGAGCTCTATAACATGCACCTAGAGCTCTATAACATGCACCTAGAGCTCTATAATGCCATGGGAAAGTTACTGATTCCAGGAAATCAAATCACCATCAAATTAAGAAAATCTGTAGAATCGTTAGCCAGTTACTGAACTAACCAAGTGGAGACTTTACATGTAACAAAGAATATAAACATTATGGAAGCATAACAGAAAAACTGCCAAGTATGGAAACAATTATAACAAATGAGAACAATAAATTTGGTGTCCCATTATAAAATTTGAATATACCATTTTCAATAAACAATTACAAGACACCAAAGGAAATAAAGTATGGTCCATAAAAGGGGGCTAAAGTAAGGGGAGGTGGTAGTGGTAAAAATCAGTCAAAACCTGGAGGGCCAGCTACCAAATTCACTGAACTAAGACTTTATAAATGCACTGTATTAAATATGTTCAAAAGCCAAAAGGAAAAAATGGTGAAAGAACTAAGGAAGTAAGAGGAAAATAATGTTTGTTAGGACACTGAGAATATCAATAAAGAGAAATTATTTCTAAAGAACCAAATAGACTTGGGGAAGGGGGTGGGGGAACAAATATGAATTACAAAGATGCAAAATATCACAACTGAAATTTTAAAAAAATCTGTTGGCAACACCAAACAGATTTGAGCAAGTGAAAAAAAAATCAGTGAAACTGAAGATAGGTTAATTCAGATTATCTAATATATGAAACAGAAATACAGAATAAGTAACAGTTTCTCAGAGACCTACAACACTATCAAGCATACCCTACATGTACTAGGAAACAAACAGGCAAAAAGAATATTTGAATAATGTCCCAAAACTTCCCAAATTTTGATGTAAAACATTAATTCTTAAAACCAAAAATCTCAGCGAATGCCAAGAATAAATCTGAAAAGTCCACATCTAGATACATGAGAAAGCAGCAAGAAAAACAATTCATCAAATATAAGGGACAAGACAAACAGCCTCACATTAATTAGGAAACTAGTATAATGATACTCGAAGTGCAGAAGGGAGGGGAGAACCCTGCAAAACAAGAATCATATCCAGCAAAGTTATATGCCCTCCCCACCCCAAAGAGGCACACCAAGATATCCCAGTATGAAAAAATTGAGAATCTGTGATTAACAGACCTGCCCTACAAGAAATAATACACACAGCCCTTACTCAGGGCTGAATCAAAGGACTCTAGAATACAGAAAACAACATGAATAAAGAGAACTAGTAAAACTAATTGTATACTGGGTTGTCCAAAAAAATCAAGACATTTATGTTTTTATTTTAAGATTTATTTATTTATGCAAGCAAGAACTGTGGTACAGGTCAGGAGTGCTGGGTGGGGGTAAGAGGATTCACCAGAGACAGAATGGGAAACAGAACAAGCAGAATGACTGAAATACACTGCTGAGGGGAGCAGTGGGCAGGACAGAAGAGGTCTGCCCTGCTATGTGGGTCACCACCCTGGCAGGGGATGGAACTCGTGCTGCAGTGGCTAAGAATTGCTTCATAGTGCCGTACTTTAACCCACTGTATCACCAGGGATAGCCAGTATTTATGTTTTTCAAGCAAGAAAAAATGTGTCATGACTTTTCCAACAACTCAATAAATATAAAAGATACTATTAATGTATTTTTTAGCTTTATATTCTTTATGGCCACAATATATGTAACAATGTAACTTGTATGACAGCAGAACAAAGTGAAGAGGAAGGATGAGAGTTCTATAGAAAATAAAATAAAAATAAAAATAAACTAAAAATTCAGCATCTCTTTATGATTAAAAGCATCCAACAAACTAAGGGTACAAGGGAAAGTCTTAATTTGATACAAGTCATCTAGTTAAAAAAAAAAACAAAAACCATAACTGGGCCCTCTCTCCCTGGTGGCACAACAGGTTAAAACAGCAATATGAAGCTATCTGAAGTCATTGCAGCACAAATTCCATTCTCTGCCAGGGAGGTGACCCACATGGTGCAGCAGACCTCTCCTGATCCACCCTTTGCTCCCCTCAGCAATGTATTTCATCAATCTGCCTGTTCTGCTCCCCACTCTGTCTCTGGTGAATCTTCTTACCGCCTCTACACCTCAGGCCTGTTCCCCAGATCTTGTATGCATGAATAAATAAATCTTTAAAAAAATAACATAACCATTAACATATACATAAGGACCTTAGACCCTAAGTAAATTAAATGTTTTTCACCTAATGAGGAAAAAGAAATAGATATCTGCTCTCATCACTTCTATTAAATGTTGTACTGAAGATGCTAACTGGGGCAATGGGACAAGGAAATGGAATAAAAGGTATCTCCGTTGGAAAGAAGTTGAATCTACTTGCAGGTGACATCATCTTGTACACAGAAACTCCTAAGGAATACAAAAAACCCAGAACTAATAAATTCAGCAAGAAGGCAGGATAAAAAAATCAGCAGACCAGCATCAATTTATTCTGCTACACAGTAGCACAAAAAACTATGAAACTAAGAAAACAATTCCATTTATAATAGCATTACAATGAATAAAATACTTAGGAATAAATGTAACAAAAGAAGTTTAAAATTTACACTCTGAAACAAAATGAAACAAACAAAAAAGTGTTCAAAGAAATCAAAAGCCTAAATAAATGGAAAGGTATTCTAAGAGGGTCATTCCCAGGAAAGGGGGAGATTCAGGTTCCCTGCCTAACCAAGGGATGGTAGAGCTAGAGAGGAGACTAGGAAAGGAAGCAGGGTGGAAAGCAACGTAGAGAATAAGGAAATCTGAAGGAGGCACAGAGAGCAGAGAGACGTATGAAAAAGCTGTACGTGGGTTTTTGGTCCTGGACTGGCTGAAACAGATGTGGGCGAGAGACCTGCGGGGAGATCAATGATGGCAGGTTTTATCTTTGATTTTGTTCTTTTCATTCCAGACTTGCTGTTTCTGACCCTTTCCTATGGGTCCCGCCAGAAAGTGCTTTAGACTTGTGGCAGACTTTTGGGCTTGCTTTGGGGCAACCCTGCTTGGCTGGACATCTACCCAGAAGGGGATGGATAACTTTGTGTGCTTGATTTACAAACTATAATTTTTGTCTTTTCTGTGTTGCACAATAATTGTAAAAATGCGTGTATTTTTCGTCTTGATGTGGTGAATGGCAATACCAATTTAGAACAGGCAGGTCTGGAGTTTCTGGATTGCCCCTCTCCCTCCCCTGCAACATTATTACATATCTGTGGGTTTAAAGTCTTAATGACACAGCAATTCTCAGCGCCTCCCTGATGGATCAAAGGTTAAAGTCTCAGGGTATCAAGCTATCACTAGCCACTAGGGCAAGAGTTCAATCCCCAGCCAGGGAGCTGACCCACATGGCCCAACAGACCTCTCCTGTCTGACCCTCTGTTCCCCTCAGTAGTGGATTTCAGTCAGTCTGCCTGTTCTACTCCCTACTGTCTCTGGTGAATCCTTTCACCGACCCCCCCCACCACCACCACCACACACACACTTCTGGCCTACACCCCAGATCTCATACACATAAGTAAATTAAATTAAACAAAAAAGAGCAATTCTCCCCC
The DNA here is from genome assembly GCF_000260355.1 of Condylura cristata. Taxonomy (NCBI): domain Eukaryota; kingdom Metazoa; phylum Chordata; class Mammalia; order Eulipotyphla; family Talpidae; genus Condylura; species Condylura cristata. Next base: position 63,753,578 of record NW_004567107.1, on the reverse strand, counting down.
AAACTGATATACAGATATAACGTAAAAGAATAAACTTAAGACAACTCCCACTTTCCAATTTTCAAACTTAGTACACATCTACAGTAATCAAGGCAGTTTTGGTACTGTGTAAGGACAATTCAATGAAATAGAGTTTCCAACTAACTGTGCTGAAACAACTGGGAATTCACATGCAAAAGGAGTAAATCCTCTGAAATATTCCAGAGCAGTCTGTCCCTTAACAAGACTTAACTTAGGGGAAACTAATCAGAGTCTAAAGTGCTAGGATATTATTAAAGCCTAAATAATCTGAGGGGAAAATAATATTGTCAATTTCCAACCTGAATGCCCCACCTAAGATGGGGGGACGACGACAATACATGTCCCCATACCCCCTCCACCCTACCACCATAATACTATGGTCTATTTATAGCAGATTTCCATATAGCTGCCAAGAAAATATTTACAAGGCATAAATTTAAAATTTTTTTTAAATAATAATAAATCACAGCAATTAGCAGGACCAGAAATGGTAAGCATGCTAGACTGGGAATTTAAAACAACTATGAGTAATATTCTAAGGATTCTAATGGATAAAGCAAACAGTATGAATGGGGTGGGGGGGTAATGTAAGCAGAGATGAGAAAGATTCAATGAGAAATGCTAGAAATTTAAAAACACTGTCTCCACCACCACCAATGTAGCAGAAATGCAGAAATGTCTGGGGCTCCCTGGTGGCACAAGGAGTTAAGTTGCAGCACTATGAAGCTACCTGCAGCCACTGCAGCACAAGTTCATGAATTTGATCCCCAGACAGGGAGATAACCTACGTGTCCCAGCAGATCTCTTCTGCCTCATCTTCTGCTTCCCTAAGCAGTGTACTTCAGCAGATCTGCCTGTCCCTGATCTGTCTTTGGTGAATCCTCTCACTCTGGCACCTCTGGCCTACACCCCAGTTCTTGTATACATAAATAAAATTAATCTTTTGAAAAATAAAACTAAATTAACAAAGGCTCAACATCATCAGATTTCAGTAAAATGCGTATCAAAAATATAGATACCACACCACTTCATATCTATTAGGGTGGTTATAGTTAAAGAGACATGCAATTCATAAACAATGGTGAGGATGTCATGAAAATTGAAATGTCTTGTTCACTTGCTGGTGGGAATACAAATGACATTGAAAACCAGCCTAGCAGTTCCTTGAAAGAATCAACAGTTATCAAATGACCTAGAAAGTCCACCACTATGTATTCCCAAGAGAAATGAAACCAAGAACTTGTGTATAAAATATTCACAATAGTATAGTAATAAAAATATAGGAACCAGACCACCCTGGTAGCACAGGGGTTAAGTCTCACTCAGCACTATCAAGCTATTGCTGGCCACTGTAGCATGAGATAACCAAGGAGCTGAACCACATGGCATAGCAGATGTGGCATAGCAGACATCTCCTGACTTACCCACTACTCCTCTTAGCAGTGTATTTCAGTAGATCTGCCTGTTCTGCTCCCTATTCTGGTGACTCCTTTCACCTCTGTTCACCTCCTCTCACCAAGAGTATAAACATGTTATTATACACATAATGAATCTCTCTCCCTCTCTCTCTCACACACACACACACACACACACACACAGTTCTAGATATATAGGAATGTCTATTACCCAAATGACAACCATAGGAAGAATGAACAAATGAAATGTGGTATATATCCATATACTATAATATTATTTGAGAATGAAGAGGAATTCAGTAATGATACATGCAACAATGTGGATTTGCCTCAATCTCCATGTGAAAGAAACCAGTCACAGAAGAACCACATAAAAGAAAAAACTTATTCTTAAACTTATGAAATGTCTAGAGGCTGCCAACAAATGGAGGTGAGGGAAAAATCAGGAGAAAAATAGGTGGTTTTTATACTGATTGTGGTAATGGTAGCACAATTTTATGAATATATTACAAACAATTTTTCTTTTAATTAATGAATTGTATATATGCATAAAAATCATGATAAAGCAGGTGGTTTTTTTGTTTTTTTTAAAGGCTGGAACTCAAAATTAGTCTTGCCCCAGTAGCACAAGCATGCCAAGTTTCTCCTATCTAAGCTTTCAGATATCATTCCCTAGTAACAGAAATCAGGGAGATCTTTGAAAAAATATTTGATTTCTAGGTCTAGGAACAAAGAAAATACAAAGTGAGCCTGAAGCAGTTATAGTACATGAAAGCAAAGAAATGTTAAAAAAAAAAAAAAAGGCTTGAAAACTAAAGTATTAAATAACTCAGTGCTGGATGATAACTCAAAGTATAAACAATATATAAATGAATGAAATGACAATATATAAATGAATGAATGAATACTGGCATAAACCATTAAATTAAAAAATACTGGGGGGGGTAAATATTTCTTATTGTAGTACCCCAAATGAGAAAGATTCAAGAAGTTGAATTTTAATTTCCCTCCCCTTGATTATGGACTGGACTGAATGACTCCACTTCCTAAGAACAGGATATGTGAAGAAATATCTATCATGCAGAGACCTAGCAGACAACTCCATAACTAAGTTATCAAGGTTAACATGACAGGGTTATAATTTTTTAAAACATCATTCTTCATATCTGTACAGTGTATGCCTATTCACCGAGGTTGTAGTCCCCATGGAACTCCCACCACTAACTAACCGATGTTCCATCACCACAGTCCCTTGTGCTCTTCCCACCATTTTGATCCTACTTCCCTCTCTCCCCCTGCAGATTGTCTCTGGTTTATACTGTCTGTTGATTTTGATTTTTACTTTACTATGATTACTTCCTCCTACCCACCACCCACCCCCAACCCTCACATTCCTCCTGAAAGTGAAAACATCCAGTATTTTTCTTTTTCTTTCTGGCTTATTTCACTGAACATGATCCCTCCCAGCTCCACCCATGTTGCCACACTGGCATGTGTTTATCTTTTTTGACTGCTGAGAAAATTCCATTGTGTATATGTTCCACATCACCTTGATCCAGTCACCTATTTTTGGGCTTTTGGGTTGCTTCCATAGTTTACCTATTGTACACAGTGTTGCAATACACAAAGGGGTACAAGTGACCTTTTGAATTAATGTTTTTGTGTTCTTTGGGTAGATACCTAAGAGTGGAATTGCTGGATTACATAGAAGCTCCATTTTTAGCAGTGCTATTATGACCTCCCTGGTTTGATATGGTTCAAAAAGATTGTCAAAAGTGTGGTGTTATTCCCCACCAAAACTCCAGAACAACAATCTAATCACGAGAAAAACACTAGACAAATCCAACAGGATAGACATTCTACAAAATACCAGTAAATTCTCAAATTTGTCCAAGGTCATAAAAAAAGAAAAATTAAGAAACTATCAAATATTAGCGACTATGGAGACATGACAACTAAATTTAATACAGTAGCCTCTACTGAATTAAGGAATACTAAAATGAATTTAGTGATGGCAGGGAAGATAGGAGTATAACTACTAGTGGAGTTTCTTTTGGAGGTGATGAAATAGATGAATTAGATGGTAATGGTTGTATGAGCTTATGAATAAAATAAAAACCACTGGACTGTACACTCTGAGAGGGTGAGTCTTATAATATGAATGTTAATTTTTCTTTTAAAAAAATATATTAGCTAAGTCAAGTAGGGGAAAGGAAGGGAATTATAGTGGCCATATTAATGTTCTATAACCTATACCTTAGTTAAGCAGTATTATCAGGGATCAAGAGGGAATTCTGTAGTAACAGAACATCAGAATACAAAACAACTGCAAATTATCACTGAAATGGGAAATCCACGGGCATTACAACTGAAATGAAAAAATGCACAAAATGATGTAAAAATAAACTATATTATAAAAAAATCAATGAAAGATAAATAAAAATCTAGAATTATATTTGAAAACATCACAACTCTTCTCAATAATCTAAAGCAGAAGCAGAAAATCAATAAGGATACAGAAGACAATATAACACCCCACAAAAGGATATAGACCCTTTTCATAACACATGGATAGATGCATCATATTCTGTGATATAAAATATACCAGCAACTTTAGAAGAACAGAGATTATATAAAGCCATGTCCTATACACACAAGTGAACAGAAATCCCCGAGTGTTTGGAGAGCAAATAATAGAAAAGGTAATCCACGATTTAAAGAGAAAGCCACATAAGTAATTAGAAAAGATATTAATTGAATATGAAAAATGACATGAAAACTTGACATGTCTCTAAGGCAGTACTGAAAGAAATTTTTAGTGTTAAATGCTTGTATTAAATAAGATCGAAGGCTCAATTCAACAAACTTCTGCTTAAGAAATCAGAAATGTGGGCCCTCCCTGATGGTGCAACAGGTTAAAGTGCAGCACTGCAAAAGCTAGCCACAGCCACTTCAGCATGAGTTCGATACCCTGCCAGGAAAGAGTCCCACATGGCGCAGCAGACCTCTCCTGTCTCGCCCACTGCTCCCCTCAGCACTGTACTGTATGATCTGCCTATTCTGCCCGCAAGTCTGTCTCTGGTAAATCCTCTCACCACCTCTGTACCTCTGGCTTGTACCCTAGTTCTGTATGCATATATAATCTCTCTCTCTCACTCTCTCTCTCTTAAGATTTATTTATTCATACAGAACTGGGGTACAGGCCAGAGATGCGGAGGGTGAGAGGATTCACCAGAGACAAAGTGAGGAGCAGAACCGGCAGATCAATGAAGTACACTGCTGAGGGGAGCAGCGGGCGGGTCAGGAGAGGTCTGCCACGCCATGTGGTCACCTCCAGAAAAGGCGAGGATCTAACTCATGTGGAAGTGGCTTAAGCTTCTTAGTGCAGTGCTGCGCCACCAGGGAGGGCCACTCTCTCTCTTTTTTAAATTAGCCCTAAAGTAAACAGAATAAAATTAAGAGAAAAGCAGAAATAAAATTGAAAAACCGCAGACCATAATAGTCATTATGCCCTCCCCTTGTTTTCCTTTGCCTTTCCAAATCTAGCTGGATTGCAGAATTACATTTATGACTATAAAATGAAAAAACTAATCTTTACTCTTAAATTCAACAGACAAAATACACAACTGCCCCAAAATGCTCTAAATGGGGTTCAAAATTTTAAATCAGGTAACCAACATTATGTATGGGATTAGTTGAAAGACCAAGGATTCAACTGCCAATCACATTTTTTTACCCAAATGTATATTATCAAAATGGTTTGCTATGTAACAGAAAAAGTTATGTATCATTTGGTGTTCAGTGACATTAAGACATTAATTGAACTTATTATTTAAATATATTTGAAGTTTATTGTTATTTAAATATATTTGATTATTTATTAATATATTCGAATATTTATTATTTAAATATATTTGAAGTAACAATATAATTTAAATGAAAACTTTAAAAAAATGTATTGAAAGCATTTAACTAGCAGGCCCTCCCTGGTAGCACAGAGGTTAAAGCACAGCACTAAGAAGTTTAAGCCACTTCCGTATGAGTTCAATTCCCGCCTGCCCCGGAGAAGAGCCACATGGCATGGCAGACCTCTCCTGACCCGCCCGCTGCTCCCCTTAGCAGTGTACTTTTGTCAATCTTCCTGTTCTGCCCCTGCTCTGTCTCTGGTGAATCCTCTCACCCTCCGCATCTCTGGCCTGTACCTCAGTTCTGTATGAATAAATGAATCTTAAAAAAAAAAAAAAAAGGCATTTAACTAGCAAAAATAAATATAAATATATAAACCTAAATGCCTCTCCTGGATGCCTTTTGTGTATTTCCATTTTCCCCCCATATGTTTTGACCCTAGAGCTCAACATTAAAGAATGGACAAGTACTGGCTAGTAAAACCTGAACTGATTAGATTTTAAATCATAAGCAGGCAAATAGGTAAAGCAGTTACACAGATATGCATTCCTCCTACTTGGAAAAACACATACAGAAGTTCACAACTGCTTCCTTTTACATAACAGACAAGCTTAAAAGGTTTGCACAGGAGCAGAGATATCTTTCATAAGTTATATAAGTGAATTAATTCATCTTTATTGTGAGGCAGTGGAATAAAGTGAGAAGAAATTTTTCCATCTTTCTTTGTTTTTTTATTCCCAACTTTAAACATTAAAAAAAAAGTTTGTTTTTTAAAAAAAAATTTTTTTCATACAGAATTGGAGTACACCAGAGGTATGGGGGGAAGGGGAGAGGATCCACCAGACACAGAATAGGGAGCAGAACAGGCAAATGTATTGAAATACACTGCTGAAAGGAGCAGTGGGCAGGTCAGGAGAGGTCTGCCATGCCATGTGGGTCACCTCCCTGGCTGGGGATCAAACTTGTGTTGCAGTGGTTGCGATAGCTTCACAATGCTGTGCTTTAATCGGCTGTGCCACCAGGGAGAGCCAGCTTTTTATTTATGCATAGAAGAACTGGGGTAGAAGCCAGAGGTATGTGGGGTGAGGGGACTCACCAGAGATAGAGTGGGGAGCAAAACAGGCATAGCTACTGAAATGCATTTGCTGAGGGGAGCAGCGGGTGAGACTGGAGACATCTGCTGCACCACATGGGCTAGCTCCCTGGCCAGGGCTTGAACTCATGCCACAATGGCATGAGCCTGATAGCACTGAGACTTTAACCCCTGCACCACCAGGGAGGCCCCTTAAACATTTTCTTGTGACTGAAGATTTCCCAGACCCAAACTTCAGTGAGACTCTAAAAGATAATGTTTGAGGTATTCTCAAAACTACAACTAAAAAGGCATTAAATGGGCAAAAGGGTAAGAAGCAGTAGCTAAAAAAAAACAGGAACATAACCCATCTTGGGAGTAAAACTCAAAAAAATTTCTTAAACTTTAACTGTAAGTAAGTGTTTCCTCATTTTTCATTCAAAATTTTATTAAGCCTTTTTTAAGTCTCAGATTTGGGTACTGAGATGTGGTGTATATGTAAAGAAAAGTGATTTAGTCTGTTGGGCAAAAACAGGAAAGACTTCTGTTAAGTGCGATAAGGTATAACTAATAAAATGTCTGGTGGTAACTACAGGTTCTAAGACTGAATGACAGTAGGTAAAAGGCTTATTTAAGTGTTAGTGGGAAGCTACAGGAAATACTTAATTAGGAAAATTATGTGCCCTCGATGGTGGCACAGTAGGTTAAAGTGCAGCACTGCAAGCTAGCCAAAGCCACTTACCAGTTCAATGTGAGTTCGATCCCTGCCCAGGAGGGGATCCATAAGACACATCAGACCTTTCCTGTCTCAACCGCTGCTCCCCTCAGCCATATACTTCATTGTTCTACCTATTCTGCTCTCCTCTGTCTCTGGTGAATCCTCTCACCACCCCTGCACCTCTGTCCTGTACCCCAGTTCTGTATGCAAGAGTTGTGTTTATTATTTTTTGTAGCGCAGGTCTTTTAATCACAGATTCTCAGTTTCTTCATATTGGGATATCTTGGTGTGCCTTTTTTGTGGGGGCATATAACTTTGCTGGATATAAGACTCTTGGCTGATGGGCTGAGTTTTTTTCTCCCCCTTTCTGCAACTTTGAATATCATTATACTAGTTTCCCGATTAATGTTAGGCTGTCTGTCTTATCCCTTATACTTGATGAATTGTTTTTCTTGCTGCTTTCTGATGTATCTAGATGTGGACTTTTCAAATTTATTCTTGGCATTCGTTGAGATTTGTAGTTGTAAGAATTAGTGTTTTACATCAAAATTTGGGAAGTTTTGGGACATTATTCAAACATTCTTTTTGCTTATTTGTTTCCTCTCAGAAAATGTAGGGTGTGCTTGATGGTGTTCTGTAGGTATCTGGGGCACTGTTACTTATTTCTGTATTTCTGTTTCATGTTAGATAATCTGAATTAGCTTGTCTTCAATTTCACTAATTTTTTTTCCACTTGCTCAAATCTGTTTAGTGCTGCAAACAGATTTTTTAAATTTCAGTTGTGATATTTTGCAACTCTAATTCATATTTGTTCCTCCACCCCCTTTCCCAAATCTATTTGGTTCTTTAGAAATAATTTCTCTTTATTGATATTCCCTGTTAGAACTTCCATAAAATGAACATGTTATTTAACTTCAACAAATCAAAGAGAGAGAGAAGATTTTCATTTAAGAATTTTCTATAAATACTCTGAAATGAAAACTGACACTTGGAATGACCTCACTCATACAAACTGAAAGGTCTCACTTATACAAGCTACTATAAAAAATATTTTATCTTAGTTCTTAATAAGAAAAATCCAATGTTTATATATAAAATTTTTACTATAAAAGTATAGTATCTTTTTCTCACCATATCTATAAGCCATAGCGAAATATTCCTTAGGAAATCTGATATCCTTAGTAGGGAGGCTGTATATATATGTGATACATTCCAAAATCTGTATTTTACAGTTACATATTACATAAATATAAACAATGATTCTGGGTGCAGAAATATGCTGTAACCATTTAAGCTTTTTCTAACTCCTGCTATTGTTACTTAAAGAGTAAAAAAAATAATTATGGAATAATTAATTTATGAAACACTAATAAATGTAAATAAGGTGTATACTAGCTTGGCACAAAAATTTGCTGACCCCTCATCCTGCTCTAATAGGTTAATGTTATCCTGCAGATTACTTTCATATGGAATTTTGGCCATGACCAAATCAAATATGAAGTGAAATGCATCCCAATTATTTCTTGCTACCAAACAAATAAGTTAAGGGAAAGTTTCCCAGTCTTAAAACACAACTATATTTGGCAAAATTCAGTTAATAACAAATGTAATGTTTACTGAGGCATTTGGATTAGTGCCTGGGTTAGACATGAAATGAAGACACACCCACTGCTGATTTTTTTTGCTTTGTCATCAGCTTACATCTGCTGTAAGATACATTTCCAACTTGACAGCAAAACAATCAAAACATGTTTTCTTAAGTATTAAAACCTGTAGCACAAACTTTTAAATTGTTCATTAAGTATATAGGGGAATAAGATGAGTAGCGCAGTGATGCTACCATCTATGCCATGGGCTTTAAAGTCAAGAATTATGAGTTTATAGTAATTAAAAACTCCAATCTAAAAGGACCTGATATTTTAATTAAACTCTAAAAACGTCTTAATACTGAGAAGTTACTCTCAGTACTAATATTAGTGGTCCTCTGTATTTATATTAATACAGTAATAAAAAATATTACTGGGCCCTCCCTGGTGGCGCAGCAGGTTAAAGCACAGCACTGAGAATCTAAAGCCACTTCGACATGAGTTCAATTCCCACCTGCCCTGGAGGTGACCACATGGTGTGGCAGACCTCTCCTGACCCGCCCGCTGCTCCCCTCAGCAGTGTACTTCGTCGATCTGCCTGCTCTGCTCCCCACTCTGTCTCTGGTGAAGCCTCTCACCGCCCCTGAGCCTCTGGCCTGTACCCCAGTTCTGTATACACAAATAAATCTTTTAAAAAAAAATACTACTTTCAGCTTGGAAAATAAAGGCTTTTAGTTCCTCAAAATAAATGCTACTGAAAACCAAGGGTACAATCAGCTGGGTTAATATTAAAAAAGTAGGAAAGACATTTGGACATTAGTCAGAAATATGTTAAAGCATGTATTTACTGCTACTTCCTCAAAATCCACTAAGTTTACAGAAAATACCTTTTTATTAAGAAAAAAAAAATCACAAACCCAAGGACAAATCTGAGCCACAAAAGCAACAAAAGTGTGGAAGCTGTGAACAGGAAGGTAAGTAATAATTTTTAAAAACCGGATTAGTGTAAAGCAAGGCTAGTAGCCAGAAAGCCAAGGAATAGGCATACTTCCTTCGTAGAAGTAAAAAAAAATTCAGAAATTGGAGACACTGAGAACAAGGAGTGTTGAAAATAGGAGGAATGGTTAAGAGTCTTGTAATAGAGGGCTTTCCCTGGTGGTGCAACGGGTTAAAGCTTTGCACTATGAAGCTCTCAGAAGCCACTGCAGCACAAGTCTCATCCCCCACCAGGGAGCTGACCCATATGGCATGGCAGACCTCTCCTGACCTGTCCACTGCTCCCCTCAGCAGTGTATCCCAGTAGATCTGTATGTTCTGCTCCCCACGCTGTCTCTGGTGAATCCTCTGACCCACCATACCTCTGGCCTGTACCCTAGTTCTGTAACCATAAATGAACAAATAAATCTTAAAAAAAAAGTCTTGTAATATAGTTGGATCCCCAAACCTTTCCCTCATACTCTACTCAGTGACTAGCCAATACCATACTAAAGAAGATGAAACTTACTCTCTAACATTGTTGTAATGAGGAAGCATAGAACTTGCTCACTGTTGTAAGAGAGTAAGTATAGAAATCAAACTGGAAACAGGGAAAATTTCATTACTTTTCTAGACTTTCTTTTCCCACCGGGATCCAAGAAGGCCGATAGAAGAGAGGAAAACGTCAATTATACTTACATGGGGATGAAATGGAGGGAGGGAGTAATGAATTTAAAGATATAACAAATGGGAGCCCTCCCTGATGGCACAACAGGTTAAAGCACAGCACTATGAAGCTATTGGCAGCCACTGCAGCATGAGATCAATCTCCAGAGAGGTAACCACATGACATGGCAGAGCTCTCCTGATTCACCAGCTGCTTCCCCTCAATAGTGTATTTCAGTAGATCCACCTGTTCTGCTCCCTACACTGTCTCTGGTGAATCCTCTCATCCCCCATATCTCTGGCCTGTAACCCAATTCTTGTATGCATAAATAAATAAATCTTATTTAAAAAATGGGGGGGGGGGAGAATTCCCCCAATTAGTCCAGTCCAGACATTTTATCATCCAGTAGCATCTAAGAGTCTACACAAATCTCCCCTTGCACACAGAGCTTGAATTTTCAATTTGCTTTTTAGTAACTCATTCTTAAATAAGACGGTATCTGCAGACATTTAAGAAATGCCAAAAACAAAGGAAGGAGGACCTTAAAGCAAAAAGGCACCTTAATAAAACATGTAACATCCCCAGAATGCTTACAAAGATATGAAATCCATAAAGCAATGAGACACAGTGTGGGGCATAAAAAATAACTCCAAAAAAAGGAGGCTTTAGATATGTAAAAAAAATAAGCTAGTGAAGAAGAAATATCTATCGATACATGTATGCGTACAGACTATAAAACAGAAGAACAGTCCATGAAGGCCAACATTCACATAACTAGTTTAAAAAGACAAAACAGGGGAGGAAATTATTCAAAAAAAATTTCTAAAACTAAAGGACACAAGTAGACAGAACTTGCTAATGATAACTATTAAGAATGCAAAAACCTGCACCAAAGCTTATTGTGAAATTTTAGAACACTGGAGAAGAACCTATATATGTTCTGAATAGTAGCTACAAAATGCAACAATTATATTCCAAAAAAGGTTGGCAAGAGAAAAGGGAAAAGATTCCATTTAGAGAAAAGGTTTCCTTGAGAGACTTTCAATAGATATGGAAGCATGAAATCAATACCTTCAAAATTCTGAGGAAAAGTTATTTTAAATCTCTAATCTACACTCAGCAAAACTATCATTCAATTATGAAGACCAAGTAAAAGTACATTTAGATATGAGGTCTCAGTATACCCTTCTAACTAGAACCTACAAACTACTGCAATTAATATTAGTTCAGCGAGGTCAACAAATGCAAAATAATTATACAAAAACAATATATACATGCCTATATCATGGCAATATTTAAAAAAAAAAAACATTTCTAACAATACTACAGTAGCATTAAAAAAACCTATGGGGCCCTCCCTGGTGGCGCAGCGGGTTAAAGCCCAGCACTGAGAATCTAAAGCCGCTTCCGCATGAGTTCGGTTCCCGCCTGCCCCGGAGGTGACCACATGGCGTGGCAGACCTCTCCTGACCCGCCCGCT